>NW_007773003.1:2230-4618 GCF_000696425.1 Galeopterus variegatus | reverse complement strand
ATTGTACATCGAAAAAAAAAAATTAGAAAAAAAAAAAAAAACAAAGAGAAGCCATAAAGTGCCTCCTTTAATTGAAAAAGTGAAAGTTCTCGACTTAATAAGAAAAGAAAGAAATTGTATGCTGAGATTGCTGAGATCTATGGTTAAAATGAATCTTTTATCCACGAAATTGTGAAGAAAAAAAGAAATCCATGCTAGTACTCCTGCTGAACCTCAAACTGCAAAAGTTACAGCCACAGTGCTTGATACGTGTTTAGTTAAGGTGAAAAGGCATAAATTTTGTGGGTGGAAAATATGAACAGACATGTGTTCCCACTAACAGCAATCAGTTAGGTAGTATCCGCCGTTTTAGACATCCAGTAGGGGTATTAGACTGTATCCCCTGAGGTTAAGGTGGGGCTACAGTATATTAATAGATATAAATATAAATTAAAATACATATAAACCTATACGAAACCCTGATTTTTCACTAAGTCAGACTACTGCCTTACTAGTGTTTGTAAATTAGTGAGTTTCTACTGTATTTGCAAGACCATACTCAAGACAATGACCACAGTAAGTAGGAAGCTCCATGTGCCCCACGACAGCTGGCGTGTCTTGTGGGCTCCCCTCACACTCTCTTCCAAACGCAGTAAGACAGGATTCTGGACTGTAAGAAGCTTGCAGGACATATTATAAATATTTTTAAATGTATTTTATTTATTTATTAAATATATTTATTTATTATTATATATACATTTTTTACATTCTAAGATGTTGTTGCAGAGCAGTTGGAAGGGAGGGGGAGAGGGGAAAGAAGAGGGAAATAGGGTGGGAGGTGGTGGAAGGAGGGGGGCATGGTCAAGGCCTGTGGCACCCCCCTCATTCCAGCAGGGGAGCCAGGGGACTTCCGGCGGCAGCTCGGTCATGGCTGGGCTGGATGTGGATGTCAGGGAGGTGTGGCTGAGGCCCAAGGCCCCCACCACCCTGGCTCAGGAGACCTGGGCACTTTTAAATGTATTTTTAAAAAGAAAATAACAAGATAAAATAATGCCAAGTGACAGATGAGTGGGACATATTTAAAGGGCTATGGAATTCAAGATAAGGTTGCTCATCCCAATCAAATGATCAGAGAGTTTTCTTGAAGGTAGTGGAACTTACTCTAATGCAGTGGTTCTTACTTTTTGACCTCAGAATTTCTTTATACTCGTGAGAGTTATTGAAAACTCCAAAGAGCTTTTGTTTCTGTGAGTTGTATATATAGATAAATATCTACCCAATTAGAAACTAAAACAGAAATTTTAAGAATATTTGTTAATCAAATTACTTAAAAACAAGAATAATAAAACCAATTACATGTTAATATAGTAACATTTTTATGAAAAATAACTATATTTTATTAAAATAAGAAAAACTAGTGAGAGCAATGGTATTGTTTTACATTTTGAAAATATCTTTAACGACTGGTTTAATAAAAGTCATCTTGATTCTCATATCTGGTTCTGTATTAGACGTATTGCAACGTGTTGTTTGGTTAGGTTGAAGTATATTAATAAAATCTAGCCTCATACAGGTACGTAGTTGAAAAAGGGAGTCTGTAGCCTTTTTCAGATAACCGTTGGTATTTTTTTCCTTGATAAGTCACCTGTCCTAGTCCGTTTAGGCTGCTATTGAAAAACACAATAAACTGGTTAGCTTATAAACAACAATTTCTTATAAACAATTTCTTGCAACTCTGGGGGCTAAGAAGTCCAAGATCAGGTGCCAGCAGATTTGGTGTCTGATTAGGACCTGCATCTTGGCTCACAGATAACAACTTGTCACTGTGTCCTACTCACATGGCAGAAGGAGACTAGGCAGCTCTCTGGAGCCTTCTCTATAAGGGCACCAATCTCATCCATGAGGGCTCTGCCCCCATATTCTGACCACCTTCCAAAGGCCTCACCTCCCAGCTTCATCACACTGGTGATATGTTTCAACATATGAATTTTGGGGGAACACAAACACTCAGACCATGGCAACACTGAAGCTCAACAAATAGTAATTTCTTAAAGATTATTTGCAGTGTGGAATCTGAAACCACATCAATGAAAATTTGTCCTCTCACAATAAAACCCATTGGTCTACATGTACTTTGAATGGATCTTTTTCCCCTGATGAACTGATTGCTTGGGAAATTCGTATCTTTAAGATATTGACACATTTTATTATATAGTACAAGAAAAGTCACATTTGTTAATATTACCATGGATCTCATGAAAAAAGTCTTCAATTATTGGGGAGCAGTCAAGCTCATAGTAGTGTATATAAGTGTTCCAAAATTCTAATTATTGCTGGAAATCCCAAATTTTATCATTGGTAACAAAACTGTCAGTTGTTTTCCTTAAAGTGACGGCTGCACTTCATTTT
>NW_007773003.1:0-334 GCF_000696425.1 Galeopterus variegatus | reverse complement strand
CATTTGGTGGAAGAGGAAGCTGAGGCTCAGAGCAGTTAGGTAATGTGTCCTCATTAAACAGACAGCAAAAGTAAAGGAGCAGAGGTAGGGGTGACTCCAGGGCTTAGACGACTTCCTTTATTCCAAACTTCCTCCCAGGTCACATTTTTCAACTCTGCTTGGTAGGATCCTGGAAGGTGTAGGGCCCTAAAATGTCTGACATGAATCTCTGTGGCTATAAATCCTATGTATTTACTCTGGGTTCTTAAAGAGCAAGGGTCAAGTCTATTTATATGCCTAGCATATTGTGGTCACTTTATAAGTCTTTAATCACAAAGGTAGTGATTTTTATAGA
>NW_007773002.1:2158-4619 GCF_000696425.1 Galeopterus variegatus | reverse complement strand
AAAAAAAACAGATTTTGGTGGGGATTGTGTTGAATCTGTAGATCAATTTAAAAAGTACTGACATCTTGCAATATTAAGTATTTTGATACATGAGCATGAAATATCTTTGCATTTATTTAGGTCTTTTAAATTTTTATTTATTTTAATAATATTTTTAGAAATACCTTTATTTAAAGAAGTCACCATTGCTATTAAGAATTATGAAAAAATATTAGTATCATATGTGCCATAAAGTGACTTCTTAACACACACATCACAAAATCTGTAAACTTGAAAATGTATATCTCTCTTTAAAAATTAATATTTATGTCACAGGGATTTGTGATAGAAGAAAATTGGCTTGTAATATCACAAATTAAGAGCTTTATCAGAAAAGTTAGATATGATTTGGTGTGCGGAGTCTTTTTGTACCTGCAAAGGTAAATTGATTGTTCACACAACTGGCTGTACCTGTACCCATGGAAAGAGTATGGGGAATGATGCTGCTTAGGTGAGTGATGGGCTAACTTTGCTACTGGCCAGCACAGGTGCCCTGTGCTGGCACATTGGCTCTCTGGCTCGTAGGGCTTCCTTTCCTCACTCACCTTTCCAAAGAAGTCAATGCAACTATCCACAGTTGCTTAAGAAAAAAATATAACTAAATCAATCAGTCTATCAGCATGGAAATGCCAGTCTTTGGTTAACAACACAACAGATTGTGCCTTTTAAATGAAGGATAGGATATCTTCAAGTTATTAATAAAAATGTTGGGGGGAAGGGCTGGGGGAGGAAAATTAGAAAATAATAGTAATTGCTAGAATTAACATTTATTGGTTGCTTACAATAAGCCAACCACCATGCTCAGGCTCTTAAGTGCAGTATTTCAGTTAATTACCTTATTAATTCTATTAGGGTTTAATTGTCTATCCCATTTAATCATCTCAATAGCATCTCTTTTTAACAGCCTTACTGAGCTATTTCACAAACAAATTCACCCTGTTAAAAGGTACAATTCAATGGCTGTTAGTACTCTCAGAGCTGTGTATCTATCACTACTGAGCAAATGTACCTGTTGCCTGTTACCAGAANAGGCATGCAAGTCTTTTATTGGCCCTGTCTGTATCTAGACAGAGTCACACAGACTGGGTGCTTCAAGCACTTCACAAAAGCAGGAAATGTGGTTAAGTAGGTGCTGTTAGTTTCAATTTCTAAACATATATTCGGCAAGCAGTTTCTGCAAATTTAGGTGGCTCAATCAAGCAGACAGCAGAGCCACAGAAACGCAAGAGGCAGACTACTGTTTAACCAACTTTTAGGGGTCCTTTGTAAACAAGCACTTTCCAGCTGCGAGGTTATACAAGCAAAGGGCCTTCGTTAAAAGAACTTTCAGATTCCAATATTCCCCAATAATACTATCCCAGAACCAAAAGCACAGTTGCCTTTATGTTATTATTTTAAATTATCTTATTTGTACAGAAAACACAAAGAAAGCATTAGCGTGCATAGAATAAATAGTTTGAGTCTAATAAAATGCTTTCTGAATTATTATTTGACAGTTTTTCAAACATTGCAATTGTTTGGCCAGATGCAATAGTACTTTTTTGTTAGTACATCTTTTTTATAGTGATATTATACACTCCCATTTCTAATATGAATTCAGTAATTTTTAGTATATTTATAGAGTTACATAATCATCACCACAGTCAATTTTTAAACATTTTCATTAACCCAAAAAGCAACCTCGTACCCATTAATATTCACTCCTCAGTACTGCCCAACAACACAAGCTCTAGGCAATAACTAATCTACTTTCTACTTCTATAAATTTACCTATTTTGGACATTTCATAAAAATGGAATCGTACATATGTGAACTTTTGTGACTAGCTACTTTCACTTGGTAGAATGTTTTAAGTTTCATCCATGTTGGGTCATGTACTTCATTTCTTTTAATGGCTTATTATTTTATTATATAGATAAAGCACATTTAATTTATTCATTTATCATTGACATTTAAATTGTTATCATTTCT
The DNA here is from genome assembly GCF_000696425.1 of Galeopterus variegatus. Classification (NCBI taxonomy): domain Eukaryota; kingdom Metazoa; phylum Chordata; class Mammalia; order Dermoptera; family Cynocephalidae; genus Galeopterus; species Galeopterus variegatus. Next base: position 2,609 of record NW_007773002.1, on the reverse strand, counting down.
TGTTATCATTAATAATGGTAATATAAACATTAATGCACAGGATTTTGTATAGATGTATGTTCTCATTTCTCATGGCTGTATGCCTTGGAGTAGAATTGCTGGGTCATATTGTAACTCTTTACTGAATATTTTGAGAAACTGCTAAACCATTTTCCAAGGTGGCTGCAACACTTCACATTTCCACTAGTAGTTACCAAATGTTGAAATTTTTCCATTTCCTCACCAACATTTGGCATAATTTCTGGACATCAACTTCTGTTCTAATGATCTATATGTCTAATATTATGCAAGTACTACATTATCTTGATTACTGTAGCTTTGTAGTTAGTTTTGAAATTGAGAAGTGTGAGTCCTCCAGCTTTGTTCTTTTTCAAGGTTGTTTTGTCCATTCTGGGTTCCTTGCATTTCCATATGCATTTAAGCATTAGCTTGTTAATTTCTGCAAAAAAAA
>NW_007773002.1:0-567 GCF_000696425.1 Galeopterus variegatus | reverse complement strand
TACTCTCAGAGCTGTGTATCTATCACTACTGAGCAAATGTACCTGTTGCCTGTTACCAGAAGCAGAAGTCCGAGCACTCCCACCCGCTGTGTCTCAGTATCAGACTCACCATGGAAAACCACAACAGTGCCACTCACTGAATGGAAATGGTCTGTTCACATAGAGAAGAGGCAGAGCAAGGTCAACTTCAGCGGTGGGTTTGGTCCCAATGGCCAGCGGGTCCCTTCTGGATGCCGGGCAATTGACCTTACGTTCACCCCTCATGTGATGCAGCACAAGGACACTGACCCCTCCCTGCAAGGAACAGATATAGTAGTGCCAGGTGTCTGATGTTCTAAGCAGAACGAAGTGCACATTGAGACTGAAAGAAGAAAAGATATCATAACAAAAAGCAATTAGCCCAGCTTTTGCTATTATACCTAAGAAACCACTACTTAATCCAAAGTCCAGAAGACATATCTAATATTCTCACAAGAGTTTTATGGTTTTAGCTCTTTTTTTTTTTTAAGGATCTTAACCCTTGACTTGGTGTTGTCAGCACCACGCTCAGCCAGTGAGCGAACCGGC
>NW_007773001.1:0-4619 GCF_000696425.1 Galeopterus variegatus | reverse complement strand
TATAACTTTTTTGATGTGCTGCTGTATTCTATTTGCTAATATTTTATTGAGGATTTTTGTGTCTATGTTCATCAGACATATAGGCCTGTAGTTCTCTTTTTGTTGTTGTTGTATCTTTGATTTTGGTATCAGGATGATGCTGGACTCATGCAATGAGTTTGGGAGAAGGGTCTCTGCTTCAATTTTTTGGAATAGTTTGAGGAGAATTGCTATTATTTCTTCTTTAAAGGTTTGGTAGAATTCAGCAGTAAAGCCATCCAGTCCCAGGCTTTTTTTGTTGTTGTTGGGAGAATGCTGATCATTGTTTCAACCTCATTGTTTGCTCTTGTTCTGTTCAGGTTTTCTATTTCTTCTTGGTCCAGTCTTGGTAGTTTCTATGTGTCCAGAAATTTATCTATTTCCTCCAAATTTTCAAATTTGTTAGTGTATAGTTGTTTATAACAGTGTCTAATGATTCTTTGTATTTTTGTGGTATCAGTTGTAATGTCTCCTTTCTCATTTCTAATATTTGTTATTTGGGTCCTCTCTCTTCTTTTTTTTTAGTTAGCCTAGCTAATGGTTTATCTATTTTGTTTATCTTCTTGAAAAACCAACTTTTTGTTTCATTGATCTTTTGTACCGTTTTTTGTGTTTCTATAGTTGCAGGATACAAAATCAATACTCAAAAATAAGTAGTGTTTTTATACTCAAACAATGAGCTAGCAGAAAAAGATATCTAGAAAGCTAGCCCATTTACAATAGTCACCAAAAAAATAAAATACCTAGGAATTAATTTATCCAAGTAGGTGAAAGATCTCTACAACAAGAACAACAAATCACTGCTGAAAGAAATTAAAGAGGACAGAAGAAGATGGAAAGACATTCCATGATCTTGGATTGGAAGAATTAACATTGTGAAAATGTCCATACTACCCAAAGTGACCTACAAATTCAATGCAAGCCTCCTCAATTTACCAGTAATATTCTTCACAGAAATAGAAAAAACAATCCTAACATTCATATGGAACAACAAAAGACCCCAAATAGTCAAAGCAATCCTGAGCAATAAAAAAAAATAAAGCAGGACGCATAACACTACATGATGTCAAATTATAGTGCAAAGCTATAGTAACCAAAACAGCATGGTACTGGCATAAAAACAGACACTTGGACCAATGGAACAGAATTGAGAACCCAGAAATCAATCCACATACTTACACTCAACTGATCTTCGACAAAGGCACTAAAACACACATTGGGGAAAAGACAGCCTCTTCGATAAATGGTGCTGGGAAAATGGGACATCCATATGTAGAAGAATCAAACTAGACCCATACCTTTCACCATATACCGAAATTAACTCAAAATGGATTAAAAACTTAAATATAAGACCTGAAACTATAAAACCACTAAAAGAAAACATAGGTGAAACACTTCATTAAGTAGAATTGGGCAAAGACTTTATGAATATGACCCCCAAAGCAGAGGCAACAAAAGAAAAAATTAAAAAATGGGATATTATCAAACTAAAAAGCTTCTGCCGAGCAAAATAAACAATTACCAGAGTGAAAAGACAATCTACAAAGTGGGAGAAAATATTTGCAAACTACTCATCCAGAATATCCCTACAAAGGATTAATATCCAGAATATACAAGGAACTTAAACAACATAACAGTACAAAAAACAAATAACCCTATTAAAAAATGGACAAAGGAGCTGAATAGGCATTACTTCAAAGGAAGATACGCAAATGGCCAACAGACGCATGAAAAAAATGCTCAATAGCACTCAACATCAGTGACATGCAAATCAAAACCGTACTGAAATATCATCTCACCCCAGTTGACTGGCTGTTATCAAAAAGATAGAGAATAACAAATGTGGACAAAGATGTGAATGAAGGAAGGGGAATCCTCCTACACTGCTGCTGGGACTATAAATTGGTGCAGCCATTATGGAAAATGGTATGGAGGTTTCTGAAACAATTATAGATAGAATTGTCGTATGAACCAGAAATTCCACTGCTAGGTACATCCCCAAAAGAATGGAAAACATCATGTCAAAGGGATACCTGCACCCCCATGTTTATTGTGGCTCTATTTACAGTAGCAAAGAGTTTGAACCAACCTAAATGTCCATTGTGAGATGACTGGATAAGGGAAATGTGGTATGTATACACAATGAAATACTATTCTGCCATAAAAAAGAATGAAATCCTGCCATTTGCAGCAACGTGGATGAACTTAGAGAAAATCATATGAAGTGAAATAAGCTAGGCACAGAAAGAGAAATACCACATGTCCTCACTCATAAGTGGGAGCTAAAAAACAACAAATTAATTAAAACAAAAAAGGAAAAGAAAAGAGAGCAAGCAAGAAATCTACAACATTCACAATAATACATTGAACTTTAAAAAGAAGAGAACAGAACTTAGGTTACCAAAGGTAGGAAAGGAGGACTGGGAGGGGAGTAAGGGAGGAATTGGTAAATGGCCACAAAAATGATTACATTGTATAACGTTGAATATACTAATTATCTTAATTTGAGTATCACACATTGCACACAGGTAATGATATTCAATGCTGTACCCCACAGATATGTACAATCAACTATGTTACAATAATAAATAAAAATAATTTTTAAGTTGAAAGAGTGGGGTGGGGGAGCTACATTATGTTAACATACTGTATAGCCAAATGATTATCACAGCATGCTTCATTGTTTTTTGTTTTTTTGTCTTTTTTTTTTAAAGGAGAGAAGGCAAAACTTGTAGGTAAAGATTTAGTTAGGTTTGTAGATGTAGCAGTGGGAACTTACAGCAACTTCTTTCTGTTCTTATTTTATCAGGAAGCAAGATCATCAGCTATGAGTGAATAGAGTTAGAAATTTAGAAATTTGAAGCTAGAGAAGAAGGTATGAAGAAAACATTTAGGTAGATTGAAGAAGGAATGGACCAGGGAAATGCAATAGGATTATTTGGCAGCACTGAGAGTTTGTGTAAGCCTAGGAGTCATGCATGTAAAGTGACAGCAGTCACTTAGTAATGATGGCTACCATTTACTGAACATCCACCATTTGCTCCATCTTATAATTTGCCGTACTCAGTTTCATGGCTGAGGTGCAGAATGGGCAGAAGGTTTAATTTAATCAACACTGGGTTTTTACCACATAAGTCGAGGAAGGAAAATTTTGACAGGAGTTGAAAATTGATATATTTGACATCATATGTTCAGGGCCCAGCCCATTGTCTGGCAAAATGGCAGCTTTGTTTGATGAATTAGTGAAAAATAGCAGCCTAATTAGCAGTAAATAAGCTACTGAGTGTCCATTATATACTTAGCAATGCTAATTATCTGACATAAATGCATGGTTAAATAATAACCAGTATTTTTACAGCATTTACTATGTGCAAGACATTGACTAAGTATGTTACAAGTATCACCTCTTAATATTCACACATACACACAAAAGACAAAAAAGAAAGGAAAGAAGAGGAAAAAAAAGAAACCTAGAAGTGGCTTCTCATTTTACAAATGAGGGAACCTAGGCTTAAAGAGATATTTCCTAGGTCACACAACTGGTAAATGGAGATGAGGAATTTATACCCAGAAAATCTGACACCAGAGTTTATGATCATAACCACAGCAATAGAATGCTTCTCTGATGTAGCAAATGGTGGATGTTCAGTAAATGGTAGCCACCATTACTAACAATAATAGTTCATCATCATATGGCTGTAATTTAGATATTATGTATTCATACCTATACTGTCAACAAATATTTTGTTTGTTTCTACAAATACTTTGTTTTTTTCTTTCAATAGTTCATGCATTGTGCTAAGCACTAATGATCACTGGCGATTGAGATGGCGTCTCTGCTTCTGAAGTGAACTTCTTTGCTTCTTCATGTACATGTGTGACTTTCAGGATAGCAGGCTGCATTATGCCCAGTGCATACGTATTAGGTTCCATAACTATGTTTTGAATTGACTATATTAAAATTTACTTCCTAAAAGCAGTATGATCCATAATTTGGGGTCTGTGAATGGGACTTTATTTTCCCCTGAAGCCAGTTACTAACTGTATGAATTGAGACAGGTCACTTAACTTCCATTTGTGCATCTTAATTTCATCACTTGTAACACTGTGATATAATATTGCCCTAACTAATACAAGATTGTTGAAAAGATTAAGTGAGATAATACATGGGAAAATATACTTGATAAATTATCATTTGAAACTAATGTTAATTATTACTTTAAACCTTGCAAAAAGCTTACACAAATACATTGAGTATATTAACTTCCTTATCCTTAATGTAGTTGAGGATTTTAAGGTGAGGGATTTATTTTGGAAGGGCAGTATCTTATCACTGTCATTACTGCTACATTTTTATTAAAGATCCCCATGGTGCATGTCATTGCAAGGAAGTATGTCACTAATAACATGTTTTAGAAAATTTAAATAGTAATTCCACAATGCTAGACCCCTTCTCTATACCCTGGCTATCACATATACTAGTATACTGTTAGACTTTCATTAGCAAATGGAGCCTTTTTGTTTTAAAAATAAAGATTCTGCACTTACTCTTAATTTGCATGGCAGTGAGATCAATTCTTATTTTGCTGAAAACAGTATAT
>NW_007773000.1:2794-4620 GCF_000696425.1 Galeopterus variegatus | reverse complement strand
AGAATTTGTAGCTGTTATTTTCGGAAAGGATAGTCTATTAGGAGCTTAACCTGACATACTGAAAATGGAATTTTCCATATATTTTAAAAAATCAATCTATTAATATTATTTTTAATGCTTTATATTTCTTAATCCTTATAATTTATATGATTAAAAATGCTTTAAACTTTAGAAAAATAGGCCCTCCATAAGACAGACTTTTTAAAACATTTTGAACTAAGTATACAATGGCTATATCATAATATTTTATTTCTTATATAGTATATTAAATAAAAAAAATAGATTTGGAACATAATCCACTGATAGGTTGTTGGACAATTCAATCTGGAAAAAAAAATACTAAAACCAAGTTTGGAATACATTTCTACATTGAAATACTGTTTCTCATACAATCTATTTTATTCTCTAACATAATGATAGCATGAAGATATATTGATAGATTAGGTAGATAAACCTTAGTTACACAGATAATCCTTCCAATTCCAATTCACCTATATTCTTCCAGTCTCCTTAAAATAAATTTTTAATTCCATGATAAGCTAAAAAAAGTTTCAGAAAAATTTGAATATTCCTAGTGTTCTCTGGGAAATTACCTGCAATTTCCTCTCATGTAGGCCAATGAAATTAGACCAAGAAAATATTACTGAGACTATTGATGCTAATGTGTTTGGTCTCTGTTGTGTAGATTCTTATTGTTAAAGTGGGTTGTCACTGGGAATCATATTCAATGTTGGAAGAGCCATTATAAGGATTATATCATACAATAGTGGTTGAGAGAATCATTTTGATGTAGTGGGAACATAAAAAAGGTCATGCTTCATTTGCAGAAAAATTTAAGTGCATGGATGAAAATAATAATGGGGATTAATATTAAAAATAACAACTAATTTATTTTAATGCTTTAGGATTCTAAACACCATCATAGCAACTCTGGTAATCTGTTACAAAAAGCTCAGGAAGCAAGCTACCCTCTGACATTACATTGGACAATTGGATTGATTTCTCCATCTCGTGGTCCTAAGTGGTACTAAACCTCTCATTACTGGTGGCTTTTTTTTCTGCTGTTTCTAGACTAATATAAGCTTTATAACATTTTTCCAAATCTCAAAGAAGTCTATAATTATTGATACCTTTAAGCTAATGAGGCTAAGCACTGTGTCTATATGTTTATATCTTTTTATAGTTATATATAAATTGAGACTATAAGTATATGTCATCTTAATAAATGATTTTTTATCAGGATAAGTTTCTATATTCAACATAAAGTCTTTTGTTCAAAAGAAAAAATAAGAGTGTAGGGAGAGATATACATGAAGTAAGGAAGAGAGGAGAAAGTCAGCCGACAGAAGTTATTCATGTGAGATAGAAAATAAGAACAAATTAAAACTCAGTCTATGAGAGAGCCAGATCTAGGGTCTCACCTTTCAGCACCTTGAATGCCTGCTTTTTGTTTGTGAATATCTGTTAAATAAATATTAAATGGTGTATCATATTAAGAAACATTAGTGACTGTTGAAGGATCTATGAAAAGGGGGTAAAATATATTGATTTTATTTATTTGAAAATCACATCAATTAGGTTTATCTAATTTCAAAATAGATATGATGAATAACTAATATAAAACATATCCTAATTACATATATTATTACATGTTATATTAATATGCATAAATTTGGGGCCGGCCCGGTGGCGCACTGGATAGTGCGCCGCATGGGAAGCGCGGCGGCGCCCCCGTCCGAGGGTTCGGATCCCACATACAGACCAGCGCCCGCTCACTGGCTGAGCGAGGCGCGGGAGCAACGCCGAGGCTTGCGATCCCGTTGCCG
>NW_007773000.1:1534-1794 GCF_000696425.1 Galeopterus variegatus | reverse complement strand
GGAAAAAGACAAAAAAAAAAGACAAAAAACAAACAAACAAACAAAAAATATGCATAAATTTCACTTGACACCACCAAAATGTGTGCAAATTTTTATATGATGTTTGATGTACAACTCATATCATTTTGCTGTAGTATGAACTATCAATATCCATAATTTATTTCTCTTTTGAGTTTTACTTTTCTTTTTGTTTTTGAGAATTTTTTCATCATGCAATAATTTAACTCACTTAAATTTAAGTAACCTGTGTTGTTTTTAGT
>NW_007773000.1:0-857 GCF_000696425.1 Galeopterus variegatus | reverse complement strand
TGGGCCCATAATGGCGCTGCTTGTAATGTCACTTAAGGTGGCGTTAGTTTTTAAGGCCCAATAGCATAATAGCAATGTAGGAGAATTTTGTTCAGAGGGGAAGAAAGAGAGAGAGATAAAACAAATGCATAATGTGTTAACAATTGGAAACTCTGAAATCTGGGATTACTTTAGGGTGGGAACCTGGGAGTTCTTTGTACTATCTGGCAAATCGTACGTACATTTGAAACTGTTTCAAAACATAGACAAATAAAAATAAAAACACAAATTTAAAATAAAAAATTAAAATGAAGAAAACTTCAACTATATATTCTGTCCTGTGAGACTTAGAATATGATTACGCCAGTATTGATCTGGATATTTGACAAATATGATAATGTCTTTGAACCTTGTTTCATATTTTTATCTTCCCTAGGAAGATGAAAACAACGTAATTTTCTGCCGCCTATGTAATGCTCTTCAGAACTTGGCTCCAGAACACAGTGATTAGTTGGAAGGCCCTCTGGAATTTAAGGAAGCGTCAGGTCATCTCTCTCCCAAGCTGGAGCTCAACAGAATGAAGCTGACTGAAGCTCAGTAGCTGAGTTCATTTGTTTATCAAATCTTGGCTGACTGATGCCTGACCTCTTGGAACTAGCTGAGTCCCCCTGGCTGGCTGGTTGGCTCAACTTCTTATCTTTCCTCAACTCTCCCCACCAACTCCTGTTTCTGCCTGTGCTCTTTCTGCTGGTTGGCTGTCCTCCCTAATGCTACCAACATGTTTCCAGAAGACTGAGAGTACCAGTGATGATAATAAAATTGACTTAATATAGGCAGAGACCTCAGTTAAAAACAACAAGGAAAACTCACGATAAAAA
>NW_007772999.1:0-4620 GCF_000696425.1 Galeopterus variegatus | reverse complement strand
ACAAGGCCCTGCATGACCTACAACGGGCTAGCCCTCTGATCTCACTCCTCTAGCTCATTTTGCTTCCACCACCCTGGTCTCCTTTCTCTTCCTTTCTGACAGAAAGCTCTGTAACTGGCAGTTTAATATGTGAATGAAAGCCTTTCCCCGCTCTCCCATTCTCTACTCTCAGGCTCTCCACTTCCGTATTCCCAGTGTAATGTGGTGGCTGGGCCTGCCACAGGGCCTTTGCACTTAAAATACACTTCCCCTGGAAATTCTCATAGTCATACAAGTCTTAGTTTCAATATTTCGCTCTTTCCTGGACTCCTGTCTTCAGTAGCTGGTCCTCAATCATCCCCTAGTAACAATCTACCACACCCTCCTATTAGATCGTCTTCACAGCTCGACACTCTTAGAAATTATTTTTATTTCCTTGCCGATTGTCTGTCTCGCCCACTAGACTGTCACCTCCACGAGGGACCCTGACTGTCATGTTCTCTGCCGTATTCCCCAGTGCAGAAACTAATGGCTGGCACACAGCAGGCGACCCCAGAACATTTACTGAATGAATTAACGGATACATTAGCTACTCCTCCAAAGACTCAAACAAATTCCACCCAGCTCAAAAGATACACTCCATTTGGCCGCTCCTGGCCGGGCCCAGTCCGTCCAGCCCTGGGGTCGGGGGCCCACCTCCGCTGCCCTCACCGTCTGAGACCATGGCTGCCCTGGCTCCTCAGCGAAGAGCAGATAGCCGCGAAGCGAGCGTCTCCGACGCCGCGCACCCCGGCTTCCGGCGCCGTCTTGTCATGCGCGAGGTGGTTTGGCCCGGGCCGCTCGCCGTACTCTCGGCCCCGCCCCCAAGGCGACGGAAGTGGAGTGTGGAGGTGTGCTGTACGCTGCCAGTGTGTGTGGCTCGCAAGTCGGAGCTGTCACCAGACGTACCGAGGCAGAGTGGGCGTCCTCTGAACCCTCGAGCTCGGCGGTCCGGAAGCCACCATGGACAACAAGGGTAAATTGGGACGGGCCAGGGCTGCTGAGCCTAAAGCGGAGCTGCTCAGGGGTCCCCATAACCTCCCGTGCCTAGGCTGTGCTCTGGGAGAGGTCGCTTTCTAAGCTCGGGCTGCTAGGCTGGATGTGTTTTCTCTAGTCACGACTGAATCCCCTTCGCCGCTCCCGTATCCAGGGGATGGGCCCCGAGAGTATCTGCAGGCCCCACTCCCCGCCCTCCGCACCACGCTCCTTCCCAGTTCCTTCATCCAAAAATGTGAGACTTTTCGGACGGTGTGTGTAGGCCTTGATTTCCTTACACTTGAAGTAGGAATAGGACTCCCTGCCCTGTTGGATTTGTTTACTAGAATCAAAAGAAGAAGGCGTATTTGATGTGCTCGTCTAGTATGGTTATCAAGGTGTTTTATTAAGTGAAAAACAAAGTGCAAACTAATATAATACCTTTCCTGTAAAAAAATAAAGGGTATGAGTGGAACTCTACTTGTACATGTATGTGTATATACGAGTATATGTATGAGAGTAGACTTGAATCAGCGTAGACTGTCTGGAAGTGTACAGGAGAAATTGGTAAGGTGAGTTGTTTCTGGGATGTCTCAGAACTTAGGGCCTAGAAGAGTGACTTTTCATTGTCATTTAGTAGAGCTTAAATTTTATGTTTTTCTACACTGACAGCTTTTTCAGAATAAAAAACAGATCTTCCAAACAGTAAAGTAGTGTCATCTCTATTCCCATCAACATTTATCATGTCCCTGAAACCAAATACCCTGAAAAGAAAATACAGTATTTTAAAAATTATTTTGCTTTTTAAGGTCGACAATTATTAACAAACTCTCTAGCCTTAAATCCTGTGAAATGAACTTGATGAATCACTTTTTTCTCCCTTCCCAGAGTTAATTAAATACTTTAAGTCTCAGATGAAAGAAGATCGTGACATGGCCTCAGCAGTGGCTGCCATCCGGACTTTGCTGGAGTTCTTGAAGAGAGATAAAGGTAAAGAAGGTCATTCTTGAACACTCTCAGCCTTAGGAAAATTTTCTAATGGCTGCTGGAAATGTAGAAAGTGAGATGCATGTTGCCTACAGAAGGTAATGCGGCCCCAAGCTCAGCTTTTGCCTTCATTTCATGTCTTTCAACCTGGATAGAGTCCTCAAATTATCATCAAAAGGGTTTCATAAATAAAATATGCTTGGAATCAAGAGTGACTATTTTATACTGAGTTAACCATGAAGCTTAAATTGCAGCAATACTTCAACTTTACAAGTATTTATTGAGCTTCTACCTTGTGCCAGATTCTATGCAGATGCTACAGAGAATGTTCAGAATAAATTCTGGTATTAATATTCATTGTGATCTACTAATTCAACATTCTAAATGTAAGCATTTGGGTATAGCATGACATTTGCATAAGCAAAATAATAATAATGAAGCAGGCTTCTTTAATCTGAAGGCATGTGTCTCTAAGACCACCTTCAATGTCTTACCATTGTACTTACAACAACATTCAAACACCTTAGTCTCACCTACACTGCTTTGCAGACCTCATCTGCCACTGCTACTTGATTGCCTTCCATGTTGTCCATCAGTGAACTGTGCTTCAGCTGTGCTGGCCTCTCTTTGTTTCTCATACCAACTTTGTTCCCATCTTGGTGCCTTTGCATTGTTATAGTCTGCCCCTGGATCCTTTCCTACTCAGGTCTCAGTTTTTTGGTTTTTTTTTTTTTTTTAAAAAGATGACCGGTAAGGGGATCTTAACCCTTGACTTGGTGTTGTCAGCACCACGCTCAGCCAGTGAGCGAACCGGCCATCCCTATATGGGATCCGAACCCGGGGCCTTGGTGTTATCAGCACCGCACTCTCCCGAGTGAGCCACGGGCCGGCACTCAGGTCTCAGTTTGAATGGCCCCCACTCCAAAAGGCCATCCCTGTTAAGTAGCTCCACCTTGCTCACCATTCTGCTTTTTTTTTTTGTCTTTATTATAGTCTGTAACTCACTTATTTCTTTGTGTGCTTGTTTATTGTCTGCCTCATTCACTAGAAAGGGAGCTCCATTAGAGCAGAGCCCTATCTGTCTTGTTCACTGATGTATCCGTAGCACCTGGAACAGTGCCTGGCCATACAGTGTGCACCCTGTAAATATTCATTGAATGAATGAGTGAATGAATGAATTCATTAACTGCAGACCCAGGATGGGGCTTTGATACTAAAGTGAATGTCGCATTCCTTGTTTGATCATTTCAGGAGAGACAATCCAGGGCCTGAGAGCAAACCTCACCAGTGCCATAGAAACCCTATGTGGCGTGGACTCCTCTGTGGCAGTGTCCTCTGGCGGGGAGCTCTTCCTTCGCTTCATCAGCCTTACCTCCCTGGAATACTCTGTAAGCCACTGCCCTCCCCCAGGTTACCTTTCCACTTCTGTTTGGCTACAGATATCCTCAGCTTTACCTGGATCTTCCCTGTGCCCTCATTTTACTGTTTTCTTCCTAGGATTACTCCAAATGTAAAAAGATCATGATTGAACGGGGAGAGCTTTTTCTCAGGAGAATATCACTGTCAAGAAATAAAATTGCAGATCTGTGCCATACTTTCATCAAAGATGGGACGGTAAGTAGATATCTATCATGTGTGATAATTAGGAGCAAGGGCTTTACAGTCAGACTATCTGAGGTAAAATCCTGACTGTGCCACTTACTGACTGTGCAACCTTGGACAAGTTATTTAACCTCTCTGTACTACAGGTTTTTCATCTGTTAAATAAGGGTAATAATAATACCTACCTCATAGGGTTATAGTAAGGATTAAACTAGATGTATTTGTAAGGGCTCGGCACTATGCCTGGCACATGGTAAATGCTATATGAGTATAAATGTAGGTATTATTATAGATGGTTGTCATTGTAAACAGGCAGAGAAAAACACTGGGACAGCATGGATGATTGATTTAATGAGATGTTTACTAAAGAAGTACCTGTACATTTATTATTGAATATACAGTAAATTAATCTGAATTAAATCAACACAACAGCTTCATCAGCCTTACCACCCTGGAATTAAGACTGTTTTTCCCACAAAGGTTAGCACTGGATGGAGGTTTTCTTTTTAGCTTCCTTTCAGATGCTCTTGCAGTGATGTAAGGCTGCCAAATGTTTATAAGTTAAGTGAGGAAAGACAGGAGCCGCAAGTTAAGCCAGTCTCCCAGCAAAGGGGTAATAAAACTTTTAGAAGTCTCTCCCACCAGCATATGTCCTTTGTGCCACCTCAGTCTACACCGACCATAAAATTATTAACTTGCATTTTGACTTTTAAAAGTGCGTCCTCTGTTTTATTACCCCCTTCCCAACCTTTGAAGTATGTCGTTGAATAAATGACATAATGGATGTGAGTGGAACTTGCACAAAAAACAGTTGCAAACAAAGCCTTTTCTGGCCAAGTGGAGGCAAGGTTGTGCCTGCCTCTCACTGAAGCCTTTTCCATCCACAGACTTGCTGTGCTGTCAGGACTCTGCAGGTCCCATTTGCTCTAGTGCAGTGTAATGTGTGCGTATGCTACCTGCATTTGAACATGCAGATGAATCACCTGGGGGCCTGATTAAATGCAGATTTGGATTCAGTAGGTCTGGGGTAGGGCCTGA
>NW_007772998.1:0-4620 GCF_000696425.1 Galeopterus variegatus | reverse complement strand
GTGGTAGATGTGATGGCAGGCTGCCAATTGCTACAGACAAGGCTAATGTTGTGCCACTTCACTGGTAACATCATAACTATTTGTCTCAGATCCATTTCTACAAACTGTCCTCATTAGACTTAGTTTTTTAAAATTTCTAATATTCAGACTCTTGTTGGTTTACAGAAAAAAAATTCTTATTTTTCATTCTCACATATTTCATTTAACCTTGGCTATGAAAACTAAGTTTGTCACATAAAAGCATTTTTTATTCTCAATTACTTTTTCTTAGTACTATATTTTTTGTGGTTTGTCTTTGCTGATGAAAAATTGGTGGTTTATTTCTCTTTAATACAATGTTCAAAACAAACAAACAATATATGCAGCAGAAGATAATTAATGTGAAACATTTAGGAATATCTCCAAAATACTTCTTCAAGAGACAGTTTTACATCATTGAGCATTTTGCGTATTATTTATTACCATATGATGAGTAAGAACATAGTGATCAGTGGAATTTTTGTGTAGATTACCTACAGATCCACATAAGTCGATGTTCCATGTGTCCTTAAGAATAGGATATACCTAGTATGGGTAAAAATTCAACATATCAGTGTAAAATTGTGAATGTCTGAGGAGATGTATCTTTTCCCAAAGGGATTTACTATTATGTTGTTCTTTAAATATTAAAAGTCCATAATCTTCCCAAGATGATAACATGGCCACTATGATCTGCTCAATGCTTTTCTGATTTTGCTTTATGACTGTCTTGTTCTCATATATTTTATTATGGAGCATTCAATGCTGTAAGTATTGCATGCATTAAAATATAGTTTATTTTTATTAGTAGGTTTAGTTCTTTCTTGATTATTTATAGCAGTGATGGTTGTTTTTCAGGTACCAAATCAAGTATTCCCTCGAGAATTTCTTGTAAGTCTGGTCATGTGGTAGTGAACTCCCATAGTTTTTGTTTGTCTGAGAAATATACCATTTGTTCTTCATTTTGAAGGATAGCCTTGCTCGGTAAAGCATTTTTCACTGGCAATATTTGTCCCTTAGTATTTTGAATATATCATCCCATTCTTTTCTGGCTTTTAGTATTTCTGATGAAAAATCTAATGTTAGGTTGATAGGGGCTCCCTTATAGGTGACTTACCACTTCTCTCTTGCAGCTTTTAAGATTCTATCTTTGTCTTTGAGCTTTGCCAGTTTGGCTGTAACATGGCTTGGAAAGTACCTTTTTGGGTTGAATATATCTGGGGATCTTTGGGCCTCCTGAATCTGAATATGTGTGACTTTCCCTATTCTTGGGAAATTTTCAGGTATTATTTCATTAAATATATTTACAATGCCATTTCCTTTTCCCACCCCTTGTAGAATACCCATGATTTGGATATTTGAACAATTAAGTTACTCTGTTATTTCTCTTGGACTTTCTTCAACTTTTAAAATTCTTTTTTTCTTGTTTCTGGTCCAGCTATGTTAATTCAAACACCCTGTCTTCAAGGTCAGAAATTCCCTCTTCTTGTTCCAGCCTGCTTGTTAGGCTCTCTGTTGTGTGTGCGTGTGTGGGTTTTTTTTTTTTTTTTTCATTGAATGAATCCTTCAGCTCCACAAGCTCTGCTACATTCTTTTTCAGGGCATTGATTTCTCTGTACGTTTCTTCTTTCAGGTCCTGTATATTTTTTCTCATTTCATTGTGCTGTCTAACTGAATTGTCTTGTATCTTATTTAGTTTCCTGAGAATTGTTGACCAAAATTCTTTGTCAGTCATTTCAAGGACTTCCTGTTCATTAGAACCTAGAGATTGAGAGTTATTATATTCCTTTGGTGGTGATGTAGTTTCTTGATTTTTCATATTTCTGGTATCTTTACTTTGGTGTTTCAGTGTGGTTTATTAATTTATACACCAACTAGAAATGTTTGCTTGTTCTAAGTGATGATCCTTTTCCTCACTAGCACTTAGTATTATCAGACTTCATGATTTTTACCCATTTGCTGTATGTAAATTATTTTATGTATCTTTAAGTTGAATATTTATTATTATTGAGATAAGGGACATTTTAATATGTTTAGTGTTTTTTTATTTTGTAAAGTGCCTTTGGATGTCATGTTATCAACCTGCATTTTAATGTTTGTCCTTATTCTTATTTATTTGAAATTTCATTCCTTTGTTAATTATATATCTTAAAGTACATATTTGTATTTTGGCTTTAGCTTTTACTTACTCAATATCCTTTCATAAAGAGCACATTTGAATTTTAATTTATTCAAATATATTACTTTTCTAAATGTTTTGCAATTTGTCAATATTATGTTTATCTACACTTGAGGATGAAAGGCCATTTCTTTCAAGAAATGAATGAATAAATAATCAGTTGTGTGTGTGTGTGTGTGTGTGTGCGTGTGTGTATAGAATGGAATACTACTCAACTATTAAAAAAAAAAAAACTAAAAAACAAGCAAACACATAGGGTTCCTATACAGTCTTTAACCTCTTCTCTATTGCTTTGGCAAGAACACTGACTGGTCAAATTATCCAAATGTATTTTATAATTGTTATCCAGCTCCTTTAGATTTTGCTTTATTAATAGAGAATTTCTTAGATGCCCACAAGTAGAACTAGCATGCAATAAAGCAAGCTGGTAAAGAAAGGCAAATTCCAAAATATCAGGGAGCTATAGGTCAAAGGATACAAAAGAGCAGGTGTGTAGGATGAACAAATTTAGAGATCTTATATACAAAATGAGGAATAAAGTTAACAAAATTGTTCTGTATTCGGGCTTTTTGTTAAATAAATAGATTATATCGACTCCTATAATAAAAATATAATGATGTGAGATGATACATATATTATTCTGCTTCACTATAGCAGCCACTGTGCTATCTATATGTATCACACAACATCCTGTTGTAAGGCTCAGATATGCACAATAAAATTTATTTAATAAAAAAATCATTCCCTATTACATTCAAGAATTTTTTGTTCCTTCTTTTTCTCTATGAATCACTTAAAATTTATTTTTTTGTGGATTGTATGACTTTGGGATCTATGACAGGTTGTTTTATTTGTTCTACATTATTAGTTCTTTGACATTGTCATGCTTCCCTGTAGGCAGAGAGAACAGAATATAATTCCCATGTGACTTGCTATAAATAATGTAAAGTGAATGGAAGTGTTGTAAACTACATCATGGAATATTTAAATGCCTCTGTGTGGTTGCTGTTATTTTGGTGAGTTTCCCTTGTGATGGAAGTGGTTGTGATGTACCACCCATGTGGCAGAGATGTGTGCATTCTGTTTATCTGGTGTGAGCTGCCAGCATCTGTTGAGTTCCCTGTGCATGTTTCCTGCCTCCTGCTGTTCTGGCAGACACTATCCATGCCTGCTGAGGTCCCTGGGTAGTCTATGAGAGATATTACAGTATAACTAGAAAATTAAAAGACAGAGAATCTTACAAACAGTGAGAGAAAAGCATCAAGTCACTTGTAAAAGAACCCCATCAGACTAACATAATACTTATCAACAGAAACTCTACAGACCAGAAGAAAATGGGATGATATATTCAAAATACTGAAAGAAAAAATACTGCCACCTAAGATTACTATACCTAGAGAAGCTATCCATTAAAAATGAGGGAGAAATATTGTATCCAGGCAATCAAAAACTGCAGTTCACTACCATATGACCAGCCTTAAAAGATATACTCAAGGGAGTTCTGCATCTAGAATTTGAAAAACAAAGATCAATACCATTAAAACACAGAAAAGAATGAAACCCACCAATAGAACAAAAATGTAAACAATAAAATGAAACTATATCTTACTAACTCAGAAAACCAGCAAACACTGAAGATTGACAATAAAAAGAGAAGAAAGGAACAAAAGATACAGCATCAAAAAAAAAAAAAAAACAATAAAATCAATAAAATGTTGTTTCAATAACAACCCTAAATGTAAATGGTTTAAATTCCCCACTCAAAATACAGACTGTCTGATTAGATTAAAGAGCTAGGCCCAACTCTGTGCTGTCTTCAATAGGCTTATCTTTCCTATAAAGGCACTCACAGAATAATAGTGAAGGGATGGAAAAGATACATCAAAATGGAAACCCCAAACAAGCTATTCTTATATCAGATAAAATAGACTTTAATCCAAGAATCATAAAAAGAGAAGGAGAAGGCCATTATAAAATAATAAAGGAAACTATTCAGCAAGAAGACATAACAATAATAAACATAAACATGCTTTCAACACCAGAGCATCCCCATACAAAAAGCAAACACTGTTAAACCTAAAGAATGGGATAGACAGCTCTGGAAAGATCATTTATGCAGCAAATCAAAAGAAAAACACATCATTTAAACTACACATTAGTTTAGACACATTGGACCTGCAGATATCTACAGAATGCTTCATCCAGCAACGATGAAATATTCATTCTTCTCATCAGCACATGGAATATTCTCCAGGGTAGGTCACAAATCAATTCTCTACATTTTTTTTTTGTAAAAAAGTGAAAACATTTTGAGTATCTTTTCAGACCACAAAGGAATTAAATGGGAAATCATTAACAAGTGAAATTCTGGAAATTATAAAAATTCATCAGAATTAAACAACATGCTCTTGAATGTCCTATAG
>NW_007772997.1:0-4620 GCF_000696425.1 Galeopterus variegatus | reverse complement strand
TGGGACGTCTCTGGAGGAGCAGCCCGTGGGAAAGGGGTGCTGAGACCTGCAGGAAACCTTCCGAAGGAACAGGGGTCTGAGCCGACTGTCCCCAGGCTCAGGATCTTCCTTCAGCTGTCAGGACGATCCCCTGTGTTGCCACCAAGCAAGTGAAACCAGCCTGACTTTGCACTTGTGTCTCTGAGGGATAAAGGTCAAGGTCGCAGCAGAAGCTGCTCTGCTGCAGTGTTCACGCCGAGACCTTAATATTCAATGAGAAATCTGCGTTGATGAAATTTTCATTAAAGAAACATTACTCCTTTCACTCCCCTTGTTATTCTGTGGCTTTGAGCACCAGGCTCATTTGGGTTTGATTACCCCAGCGATCTGAAGATTGGAGCATTATTAAACATTTAGATGAGCAATGATAAGTCGGGGCCTCCCTCTCCTCTCACAGCCGGAGCACACGGGGCTCTGCTAATGATCGCAGTGAAGTCAGGGCAGATGCGCCACTTAGAGAATTATCTATAGTCTGAGGGACATTCGACCTCTCTGCCTTCAACGGAAATTAGCTGCTTGGTTTACAGAGCACACAATTTAATTGATAAAATTCTTCAACAGAAAGCTCCAGTCCCAGACCTGGTTTTATAATTAAGGAGCTGCATGCATGCCTGAGCAGGTCCTGTCCCCTTTCTGTACCTCAAACTTGCTCCCAACCGTAGACCAAGGTGGAGTGAACAGACGGATGCTTAAATATGGTGACCCATGGGTTAAAAGTCAAGCAGCACTCTTTCTTGCAAATTTGTTGGTTTCTTTGTTTAATGATCACTTTTAGCATTTATGGTCTCAGGTTCTATGTATTTCACGTATGATAACTCGTCTTATTCTCCTGAACATGCCACGATGTAGATGCTCTTATCATTCCATTTTGCTGATGGGGAAACTCTGACCCAGAGGGGTTAAAGGACTTACTATGAGTCACCTGCTAGGCAGGAGTAAAGGCAGGATTTGAACTCAGATGGTCTGACTCCAGAGCTTATGCTGTATACCTATGTGCCCAACTGTCATTACTAGTATTATTGGAGGCATAGTGTTTTAAAAAATTATCAGAATTTTAAAAGTGTGTGTTTTCATATCAAGCTTCTCTTATATGTTAAAATAATTGAGCTGTGCCAATGTTCAGTCCACTTTCCCACCTTGCCACAAACAGCTAATACTGACATCCCCTTGGGGGGAAGACTCTCCTCCTGATCTCCCTTAGTCCCACCAGTCCCAGAGCCTCCTCTTTGATCGTGGAATTTACCCTTCTTCTGATTGGATTGCTTCCCTCTTTGACTTACCTGCCTGGTAGATATCTGGGCTTGGAATCTGGACACTCTATTAGTCTTTGTACATTGCTGGAATACTGCAAATTTTGGTTTCATGAGAAACTAGCCACTGAAACAATTTACCATTTATCTAGTTAGGAGATAGGATGAATCTCTTCAACCCAGATTTCTAGGTGTTCATGTCTAACTTAAAATGCAGAAGGGGTGGTGCGAACCCGAGTCCTGGCTTCTCGCCTTCCTCCCAAGACAGCATGAGTTTCACTACCTGTTCCACCACCTTGTCCACCAACTACTGGTCCCTGGCTCTGTCCAGGCCCCCAGCCACCGGGTCCAGCTGGCCAGAAGCATGGCCAGCATCTACGTAGGTGCTGGGGGCTCAGGCTCCTGGATCTCCACATCCTGCTCCACCAGCTTCCAGGGCAGCTGGGGTACAAGAGCTTGGTCATGGGGATGGCTGGGGGTCTGGAGGGAATGGGGAGCACCCAGGATGAGAAGGAGACCATGCAAGATATGAACAACTGCCTGGCCTCCTCGCTGGACAGAGTGAGGAGCCTGGAGACTGATTTGGAAGCTGGAGAGCAAAATCTGGGAACATCTGGAGAAGAAGGAGCTACAGGTCAGAGACTGGGGGCATTACTTCAAGACCATCGAGGACCTGAGGGCTCAGATCTTTGCAAATTGTTTGGGCAATGCCTGCATCGTCCTACAAATTGAAAATGCCCGTCTTGCTTCTGATGACTTTAGAGTCAAGAATGAGACACAGCTGGCCATGAGCTGGTCTGTGGAGAGCGATGTCCATGGTCTCTGCAAGGTTACGATGACACCAACGTCACTTGGCTGCAGCTTGAGACAGAGATTAAGGCTCTCCAGGAGGGCCTCTTTTACTTCTAGAGGAAGAACCATGAGCAGGAAGTAAAAGACCTACCAGCCCAAATTGTCAGCTATGGGTTGACCATGGGGGTAGATGCCCCCGGATCTCAAGACCTCAGCAAGATCATGGTGGACATCTGGGCCCAGTATGACCAACTGGTTCTGAAGAACTGAGAGGAGTTGGACGAGTACCGGTCCCAGCAGACTGAGGAGAGCACCACAGTGGTCACCTTGCAGTCCGCAGAGATTGGAGCTGACAAGATGATGCTCACAGAGGCATACAGTCCAGTCCTTGGAGATCAACCTGGACTCAATGAGAAGTCTGAAGGCCAGTTTGGAGAGCCACCTGAGGGAGGTGGATGCCCACTACACCACGTAGATGGAGCAGCTCAGCAGGATGCTGCTCCTCCTGAGTCAGAGCCGGCACAGACCTGGGCAGAAGGGCAGTGCCAGGCCCAGAAGTATGAGGCCCTGCTCAACATCAAGGTCGAGCTGGAGGCTGAGATTTCCATCTACCACCGCATGCTAGAAGACAGGAAGGACTTGAGTCTCAGTGATGCCCTGGACAACAGCAACTCCATGCAAAACATCCAAAAGACCACCATCCTGCAGGAAGCCAAGCTGAAAGTGGGCCCCCCAAAAACAAATGACACCTAAGTTCTGAGATGTTGAGGCAGCAGAATCCGGGTACCCTTTGGGGAACAGGAGGCCAACAAAAGTTCAGAGGTCAAAAAAATGCAAGAAGGGACCCATACATATTTAGGCATGATGGAATAGCTTGTATCAGACCAAGGGATCACCTAGCTAAGCTTAATAAACTCAAAGAGAGAGAGAGAGAGAGAGAGAGAGAGAGAGAGAGAAAACCAGTTGTTTGAAGGCATCAGAAGGCAATATAAGCTGCCAGAACTTGAGAGTCCACAATCCCAGAGAAAAGTGAACTGCATTGATGTGAGCCCCACATTCTCCACCTCTTTTCTCCTTGACCTAGTTGCTAATTCATTAAGTGTAGAGATACTGAGAAAGCAGGAAGTGGCCATTCAGAGCTCTATGCCATGTTCACGGATCTGGGGAGACAAAAGTTGATGTTCAAGGATAACAAGAAAGCTAGGGTTTGAGGGCCTGAGACATCAGAGAAAATGGAACCCCTGGCAGCGAGTCTGATTTCTGCAGCACTTTCCCTCTTGAGGCATTTTCTGGCTCCTAAGCTGCACAGAATGAGATGGTCAGAAGCCAAGCTGAAAGTGGGCCCCTGAAAAGCCAAGAGACTAAGCATAACATTCACTAACATTATGATATCGTAACAACAAAAATTAGAGTTCAAGGCTCAACAAACAGGAGTTTGAGAAAGTATGCAAGTCTTTCAGTTGAGAACCTCGAAGGACTGACCCTAGGGGTAAGGTCAAACCAAAATCAACTAAGCCTTATGAAGACAGAAACTCAACCTTCAATGATCTTAATCCAAATTTGATTAAAGTAATCTGCCCCTAGTGGTTGACAGAAGAATTTACTCTCTGGGAAAAGATATCACCAAGAGATACTGAATTTTTCAAACAAAATATCCAGCATTCGTTTAAAAAAGATGCCAGAAATAACAAAAGCAGAGGCAAAAGACCAAAAACCAAAGTGGCAAAAAAACAGACAAGAAAAAGATCCACAGATGACCAGTTAGTATAAAAATCAGAAACAAACTCTAAAATAATTATTAGCAATATGTTGACTGAAACAAAGGAAAAGCTGGAGTATTTTATCAGAGAAATGGAATTTATAAAATAAGAATCGAGTGAATAGTCTCAAACTGAAAACGAAATATATAAAATTAAAAACACAAGAGATTGGTATATCAATAATTTAGACAAAGCAGAATCTAGATTTGTTGAATATATCTGTGCTGAAGCATGAAATAAAAACCTTGAAAATATAGAAGAGAACATTAGAAAATATGGACTATTATGAAAAGGTTTAAAATATGTGTGATTAAGATTCTAAAAAGAGAGAAGAGAGAATATGTCACAAAAGCACTGTGTGAAGAGACATTCCCTGAGGATTTTCCAAAACAGATAAAATACATCAGGTCACAAAATAAAAAACTCAAACACAGCCGGAGAAAAACCCTGCATGTTCTTCAAGGGACAGACAGTAAATAAGCAGTTTACTTCTCAATAACAATTGTGGAACTGGAAGATGATGGAATGGCACTGATTAAAACAACCGCCAATCTACAATTTTATATTCATTGAAAATAGAGTCAAGGGCCGACCCCGTGGCTCACTCGGGAGAGTGTGGCGATGGGAGCGCTGAGGCCGCAGGTTCGGATCCTATATAGGGATGGCCGGTGCGCTCACTGGCTGAGCGCGGTGCGGGCAACACCAAGCCAAGGGTTACAATTCACTTACTGGTCACAAAAAAAAAAAAAAAAAAAAAAAAAAAAAAAAAAAAAAAAAAA
>NW_007772996.1:0-4620 GCF_000696425.1 Galeopterus variegatus | reverse complement strand
TTTTTTTCCACTGGTCACACACATTTATTCTTCCAGATGAAAATGATTATCTTTTTTTTCAACGTTCTGGTTTGCAATAAACCTATACAATATTATGTTCCCAACCAGAAATGTCATTCATCTAGTTTCGATTTTTTTCCACTGGTCACACACATTTATTCTTCCAGATGAAAATGATTATCTTTTTTTTCAGCGTTCTGGTTTGCAATAAACCTATACAATATTATCTTCCCAACCAGAAATGTCATTCATCTAGTTTCGCATCCCAAATCCTAGTGTGGCTGAAACAGGCAGTGCTCACACATGCTCATGGGGTCCCCTACATCCCAGCTTCTTATGTAGTTCGTTTAAGATTAGGTGACTGGTGCTCGCAAATGGGTGACCTGAGTTGCTTCCAGAATGAGAAAGTTCCAGCCTGGAGCACGTTTTGCAGTGATCTTGGAAGCCATGTGTTGAGATGGCAGCATCACGTGACGAAGAAATACTAGAGCCCAGAGTCAGCCCATACCCCTAGCAGGCTTTGTCTGAACAAGAAATCAACATTTAACTCATAAGCCACTGAGATGAACAGTTTATTTGTTATTGTGTCACAGACTCCCTGATACTGATCTCTCATCTGAATACACTTAGGTACCATGTTAGACTCCCCTGATCCACTCCATCACCAAGTCTTGTGCCTCGATCTTTAATATTCACCCTAACTCTAGGTAATTCTCACATTCATTGATAAAACCATAGACCAGTGGACTTGAAACTAGGGTTTTTGAAGCTGTGAGGTTACCTGAACATTTTCCCAGGAGTATGAGGAACAGACCCTCACTTCCCCTCTTGTCTTTCCCCAAATGGAGCTGCCTGAGAGGAAAGCTGGGGTGTTGCCAGGCTTGGTCCTCTTCCCTTAGCACACTTTTGCCCTCCCAGTTACCCTTCCCACCCTTCCGAGCAGAAAAGCGTGGCCGGCATCCAATACTGAGCTGACTTGGGTATGTTGCCCTGTGGTGGGAAATCCCTAGGGTTTGTTAGAGGGCAGAATGAACAGGAGAGTAACTATGGACTGCGAAGCATCCTTGGCAAGTCAGGTCATTTCCAATTGCTTGTGCTCAATGAAATTGAAGGAAGAACTAAATGAACTGATGAGATACATCATCAGAACACATTTTCAAGATGGATTAGCTTGTGATGTTTTGGCATACAACTCAGTAGGAGTTCAAAGTATTGACAGATCTTGCCACAATAAAATTCCTTTTATTTCTACTTACATATTTTTGTGAATAAGTTTTCTCAGCGCTTATATCAATAAAAATAAAAATAGGAATAATATCGATACTGAGTCCTGTCTCATTTAAGCAGTAAGTAAAAACCATCCAAGAAAAAAAAGGCCCCATAAACCTCCTGAAGAGATGCATTTTCTAATAAAAATATCTCTTCACCGCTAATCATTATTCAATAGCATTCATAATGTGTTTGTTATTTTGATCAATTGTGTGTTAGTCATTACAATTATAATTCAATCAGAAACAATTAGTAGTTAGAGATTTATAGCCGCAGGAATATAAAGCAATAAATTCCAATTCTTACACATACTTTTGATGCAGAGAATTAGGCCAGGATAATTAATAAAAGACCTTCAAATGTTAAAATATATTACATTAGGATAAAAATCTGTGGAGAAAATGTAATGGAAAGCAGAATGGAAATGGTAGTTAGAAGATAAAAAAAGAATGAAAAAATGACTGTCATGGATGAGCTCATTAATGTATTTTTCAGATGAATGCTGGCATTAAATGGTATTTAATAAGGTATAGTATTTAGATCCAATTGAATTTATTGAAAAGGGTTTTATTTTAAAATGTCAATATTTACTATAAGCAGAATTTACATTTTTCTATCTACGTAGACTTAAGTTAAAAAGTTTTAGCTGTCAATTTAAAAATGTGGGAAGGCGCTCATAATTTCTCAAAGCCCTTTTAGCGTGCACAAGAGAAAAATGTTTGGAGATGACCACCCGAGATAAAACCCTTGTCTGTGACATGTACTTGAATTTCTACAACAGCAGCCCCCTCGCTGCTCCCTAAACTTCTATGCTTCCACCTCCCCTTGTTAATCCTTCCCTCTCTGATTGTCCTTCTTTGCTCAGCAGCCACAGTGGGTTTTGTTTTTGTTTTAAGCTAAATCAGATGATATCACTTAGTCCTCTGCTTGCAAATTCTCCAATGTCTTCTCATCAGATACAAACTTCTCATGGTCCATAATGTCCTTTGTAGCCTGGCATCGGTCATCTTCTACCTCCTTTCTTTCTCCCTATTCACTTGGCTCCAGTCATATCGGACTTCCTGGTTCTGGCCTCACTGCCTAAGCATTTGCTGTTCCATCAGACTGTCAGGCTTTTTCCTTCCTATCATTCAGCTGTCACTTACTTAGAGATGTTGTCCTCGATAATTCTATTTGAAGCTGCTACCTGTCTACTCTCTCTCCCCTTACTTGCTTTATTTTCCTTCATAGCACATAGCACCATCTGACATTATGACATATAATTTTTTTTCTAAGTTCTTTGTATGTCTTCCTCTGTGGAATGTAAGTCCCATGAAGGCAGGGACTTTTGTCTGTCACATTGCCTCTTTGTCCCCAGCTCCCAAAAGAGAACGTGGAACATACTAGGCACTCAATATTTGTTAATGAGGGGCTAAAAAGAAATAATGGGAAAAAATTTATATGTTCACAAATAAGATAACTATTTCTTGAATATAACAATGTACAACCTTTAAAATCATGTTTGTCATAAGAGAAAAAGTTAAGGACATGATCACCAGAGGAGAAAAGACAGGGTACAGATATCTACATCATCTATACTGTCACACAGGGAAAGATTAGGTACAATCCTCTAAAAAGGATAACAGTAGTTTTGTGGGCATGGATTTTTTTATGCTGTTGTAAAAGTAGCATGTGTATTATGTAGGCAGTTTGGAAGTTTGAGAAGAATAAAGAAGTGAAAAGGAGACTCTGACAATAACTTGAAAAGCATCATATTAACATACTGGTATTCTTTCGAAAAGTAGCATGTGTATTATGTAGGCAGTTTGGAAGTTTGAGAAGAATAAAGAAGTGAAAAGCAGACTCTGACAATAACTTGAAAAGCATCATATTAACATACTGGTATTCTTTCGGAAGTTTTAGCATTCACTGCGCCCTCTTCCCAGGAAATGGTATAAAGCCCATGTGCATTAGTCAGGATAGGATACAGAACAAACAACCCCAAGATATCAGTGGCTTAACATAGCTTAGAAAACTACAGTCCATGAGGCAAATCTGGCCTGTATACTATTTTGGTATGACGCACAAGCTAAGAATGATTTTCATTTTTTAAGGTTGTTAAAAAAAAAAAGTGATAGAGATATACTCCAAAAAGCCTAAGATATTTACTATCTGGCCCTTTACAGAAAAAATTTGCTGACCCTTGGCTTAAAACAACAAAGATTTAATTTTTGCTCCAGGTGTGTGTTCATTATGGGTTGACAGAGGGCTTTCTTCATCTGTTTTCCTGGACCCAGGCTGATGGAGCAGCTGCCATCTTGGATGTTGCTGGTTACTGTTCCAGAAGGAGAGAGGGAACTTTGGGCACTACACAACTACAGTTAAACCTTCAGCCCAGAGAGTGACACATGTCATTTCTACTCACAATTCATTGACCATAATTAGTCATGTGAACCCAATAAACCTTGTCTGTGGATGAATTTTTATCTAAAGCTTCTAGTGTGTAAACAAAAAAAAAAAAAGTGATAGAGATATACTCCAAAAAGCCTAAGATATTTACTATCTGGCCCTTTACAGAAAAAATTTGCTGACCCTTGGCTTAAAACAACAAAGATTTAATTTTTGCTCCAGGTGTGTGTTCATTATGGGTTGACAGAGGGCTTTCTTCATCTGTTTTCCTGGACCCAGGCTGACGGAGCAGCTGCCATCTTGAATGTTGCTGGTTACTGTTCCAGAAGGAGAGAGGGAGCTTTGGGCACCACACACCTGCAATTAAACCTTCAGCCCAGAGAGTGACACATGTCATTTCTACGCACAATTCGCTAACCATAATTAGTCATGTGGACCCAATAAACCTTGTCCGTGGATGAATTTTTATCTAAAGCTTCTAGTGTGTAAACGCTAGAGTAGGGGACTCACTTTTTCTTCCAGAACAAGGCTCTGTGAGCTTGGGGCTTATGCCTTCGAATGGCAGTATCTTTGTTTTCCTCCTTCTGGGTTAGATTCTGGTTCAGAGTAGTGAATGCGCATCTTTTAACATGTCATGGTCCCTCTCCATCTTTTCTATGTCTATAAAAGAGGCTTGTAACGCTATTGCAGTCCCTGGATGATGTTTATGGGGTGATTTGCCAAAGCTGAGCTCAGAGGGGCTAAAGCCTAAGATCTCGGGTTCTTCAAGGAGGAGCTGGCCTGGCACTGCACTTCCACAGGAGAACCCAGTTAGGCATAGCAATGTGCCATCATGGGCAATGGGCTAGGTGGTGGCATGACAGTACCTTCTGTCTGTAGAGTGGTCAGTGCTCCAAAGGGCAAGTCTATGCTCAGTTGGTGACTTTCACAAGGTCTCCTTGCTAATTCATTTGTGTGTTTGTG
>NW_007772995.1:1705-4621 GCF_000696425.1 Galeopterus variegatus | reverse complement strand
CCTGCCACATAACCAGTAACCATTCAGGACATGTTTACCAGATTAACTTCTAAATGAGAAATGTTTCAAGTGGGTCCCTCTTTGGTCTAGAAAGGTTTTTAGCAATGACGAATGAGTCCATGTCCCAGGTCTCTAATGGCCTCCATAGATACAGCTGGATCTTGCCATGAGGCAGGTGGTACGGGGTCACAGGGGAGAAGACAGCCTCTCTCTGCATTCCTGTCACCCGCCTGCCATGGCAGGCAGAAAGAAACATATGGAACAG
Organism: Galeopterus variegatus; assembly: GCF_000696425.1. Classification (NCBI taxonomy): domain Eukaryota; kingdom Metazoa; phylum Chordata; class Mammalia; order Dermoptera; family Cynocephalidae; genus Galeopterus; species Galeopterus variegatus. The sequence continues at coordinate 4,356 of NW_007772995.1, read as the reverse complement.
TGAAAAAATGCAGCTTTAATAAATGAGTTCTCTTGTGTTTCCATTAATAATGCAGGGAGAGGTCATGGTTAAAGGGGGGGTGGGGGTGGGGACAAAAGAATATAGTCAACAGCTGTGGGTAAAGGCACACCAGAGCCAAGCTAACCCTCCTGCGTCCTCTGACCAGTGTGGGTTTGAGGAGGGAACATAGCATTTACTCTGAAGCCTACACAGCCAGTTTATACCTTCATTTAGGTAACAGGTGTCATGAGGTTGGTGAAATGGAGTCAGACCGTGCTGCTGAATGGCAAGGGCTGGCCTGAGAAATGTCAGAAATGAATTTGTCCTACTTTGAATGAGCTGCTTTCCTACTTGTTCACCAAGAGACATTGGTGAATTCTGGACCATCTACTGGTTGCCAGCATAGCAGGATAAAATTTTTTTGCAAATACATTGATTATACACATCAGCTTGTGATGAAGAACTAGCTGAGGTAGTGCAGAAGTGAAAGGAAGTTACTGTCACCAGTGTCCAATTATGTCGCACACTGGTCTCTATCGAGTCGCAGTAGAGACCAAGGACAGCTTTTCTGACCGTAGATGAGTTTCCAGAAGTTTCCTCTAAGTCATTAGCTCTCATAGTATGGTACTGGACCAGCAGCATCACTACCACCTGGGAACTTCTTATAGATACAGATTCTTGGCCCCTACCCCAGACCTAGTAAACCGGACTCCCTGGGGGTGGGACCCAGCAATCTATTTCACAGACCCTCTGTGTGAGTTTGGTACACGTTCATGTTTGGGAGCCTCCATTCTAAGTTAAACCAAAAATACTAGAAGAGGGAGGACTCTTAGGTTACCTAAGCTTTCTGACAGATTTTCTTAAGTCTTTGCTGGATGAGTGAGCAGCAAAGAAGTTGTATCGCGGATACTTATATGCAGATCAAAAATTTAACCATCTGTTGGTTAATACCAAAAAAAAAATTATTTTGCTTGAGCACTTTTTTCAAGTAGATTTTCTGCAATATCTAGTTTACAAATGGAAAACTGAAGGTTATTTAAGTTTTGTTGTAAAAAATATATATATATGTATTTGTATGTGTATGCATATGCATGTGTCCTCCTGTGTCCTCCTAAGCTGCACACAGTCCTGCTCCTACAAACACTCCCTTCCCTCTAGTAAATAGCGAAGTAATCTGATTAGTTTCCAGTAATGTGAATGATGGTAGGTAGAATTCTCCTGCCAGAGAGAATGTATTTTTAGGAAGGACCTTGTTTACCCAAATGAATCCTGATTTGCAGAATTCTGGAGGAAATAAGTTTGTCATTCTGGTGATAGCTGCACAGCTCATCATCTTTCTGCTGATGAGCTCTCACCGTAATGACAGAGCACGATTCACACAACCCACTTCTGCGGGGCTTTCAGGTTACAGTCTAACTGTATCTGTCAAACAACGTCATTGACGAATCTTTAATAATTCTCGTAGTATACATTTCTAGAAGTAGGTTTGTTGTGTCAGAGGATGAACATTTTTAGAAGTCTTAATAGGTATGGCCAAATTGCTCTCCATGAGTCTCTGTGTGTAATACCCACAGGGTATGAGTGCCCACCCCCTCCCCACCCCAACAGTCACTGCACATGAAGAATATTCTCTCACTACAGGGTATGAGTGCCCCCCCCCTCCCCCCCCCAACAGTCACTGCACATGAAGAATATTCTCTCACTTTTTTTTTTTTTTTCATTTTTGCCTATCTGATGTTCAGCTTGTTTAGGTAATAGATTGGTAGAGAATGTAATCTCATTTTTAACTTGCATTCTATGTCAGTGTCAAAGTACAAAAATTCTTCTAGAGCATTGGTTGTGAAACCTTGAACTAGGTCATCAGAATGACCTAGAGGGCTTGTTAAAGTACTGAATGCTGCACCCCACCCCTAGATTTTAGATGCTGCTGGTCTGGGGACCATCCTTTAAGAACCACAGCTCTAGGAGACAGATAGATATAGATTGGTGGATGGGTGAGTACAAGGACGGCAGGAGGGAGGGGACATTCAGGGCATACGCCTCTTCAGTTTTACTAATGCCAAATTGTTTTCATCACCATGGTAGAGAAGTTCCTGTCGCTTCACATCCCCACCAACAATTGGTATTGTCTGAATTCTTAATTTTTCCGGTATAGTGAAGTGGGATCTCACTGTGGTTTAAATTTGCTTTGCCCTGATTATGAACAAATTTGAGTATTTTATTTTTTTCATATGTATATTGGCCATTTTTGAGTCTCTTTTTTGTGTGTGAAGTGCCTGCTCAAGCTTTTGCCCATTTTTCTATTGGATTTTTTACCTTTTTCTCTTGATTTGTAGGATTTTTAAAAACATAATCTGGATACCAATCCCTCCCATATAAGTGTTGCAAACATCTTCTTCCGGTGTGTGGCTTGTCTTTGCATTCTGTTTATCATGCCTTCCAATAAGCCAAATCCCTTAGCTTCATATAGTCAAGATGTCTCTCTTTTTTTATGGTTTGTTGTTTGACTCTTTGTTAGGAAATGTGTTTTCTTTTTTTTTTTTTTTTCCTTTTTGTCTTTTTTCGTGACCGGCAATAGATCGCAACCCGCGGTGTCACGCCCGCACCTCGCTCAGCCAGTGAGCAGCCGGTCTGTATGTGGGATCCGAACC
>NW_007772995.1:0-1215 GCF_000696425.1 Galeopterus variegatus | reverse complement strand
ATGTGGGATCCGAACCCTCGGCGGGAGCGCCGCCGCGCTCCCAAGCGGTGCACTGTAGCAGCACGCCACTGGGCCGGCCCAGGAAATGTGTTTTCTACCTCAAAGTCATAAAAATAGTTTTCTATGTTTTCTTCTAAAAGTTTTATAAAAGTTTTGTCTTTCATAGTTGTTTTTCATATATGGTATAATACGGATATCTAACTTCATGTTTTATATAGATGGATTTTCCAGTACCACTTATAGAAAAGCCCATCTCTTCCTTATTAAGGGGATATGCCAGTTTCCTTATGCAGTTGGGGTCATTTCTGGCCTTTCTGTTTTGTTGCATTGGTCCGTGTATTCTTCCTGCACCAATAATCCATTTAGAATGGCTATTCTATCGTGCTATAGTTAGGCAATAATTCTTGATACCGCAGAGCAGGTCCCTCCCCAGCTCCACCTCATTGTTTTCTTGGCGCTCTGCCCATTCATGGGCATTTGATGTTCAGTTTGTCAAGGTGACATATTGGTAGCACTCTTTCTCAAAGTGGCTGGTGGGTTTACAGATGTTCATTGTAATTCTGTGCATATATCTCAGAAATGTTTTAACATATTCAATATCTATTAAAACAAAAATATTGAGAACACTTAAGATGGGATATCTTATGAAAAGCCTCCCCTTACCACCCCAAATTTCAAAGGAAAGTAATCAGAAGTAGTAATCTGCAGGAAGGAGGGGGTTGGCTAGCTATAAAGATCTTTAAAAAGTATAAAATATTGCTTTATTTTTTTAATTAATATAAAGCATTCTTTCTCTGTAAAAGAATTCTCTCAAACATTTGTTGTAAAAGAAGACATCTGTAAGACTACAAATAGAACTAGTGTTCTTATAAACATATTCCCTAAGTTTACATGTTTCTTTTTTTTTATTAAAAAATAATTGTACATATCTGTGGGGTACAGAGGTGAAATCCATACACAGGTACAATGTGTGATGATCAAATCAGGATAATTAGCATATTCAAAAGTTTGTCTTTTTTTTTTTTTGAACAAATAACACATGAACCAAATAATGCAGACAAATGCTGCTATTCATAGCATTAAACCAACAAAAACAGAGTTAATTTGTCAGACATCTGGGAGAACAACAGTTTTCTCCCAGTATGTTAAGCAGTTTACCATCACACAGACGTATTCCTGTTTTGCCATACACGACAATTAATTATTCCCCCCCCC
>NW_007772994.1:0-4622 GCF_000696425.1 Galeopterus variegatus | reverse complement strand
CCCGCGGCGCCCGGACCCGCGCAGGGGCGCTGGAGTGCGGACGTACTCTCCCTGCGGCCGGAAACCCGACACGACGGCGACAGGCGCGGGGTTCTGTAAACTTAAAACTTAGTACCCAAATGCAATTGTGATTAGCCTTCCTATGATGATTCTTTAGTGAACACCGGCACCAGGTAAACATAAATACAAGGGGTTTAATTTAACGAGCTGCTCTGCCTACCCTCTTATAAAATTATAACGGAGGGCCACTTCTCAGAGTCTGGGAGATCAGTGGAGATTTGTATAAGAACCTCGATGGGACATTTTTCCAACTTAACCTGATGATGGGATTAAACATTTTTAGTTTTTGTCTGGGAGCACTTTACGTTGAAACATCTTGTGGAGAAACTTGAGGTGCACGGTGTTAAGTGACAAAAACTACAAACAGCAGGAGGAATTGGGAAGGCAGGTCTGGATACAGCTCTAGGGACCAGCCACCCAGTCTCCTCAGACTCGAAAGAGGAGACCAGGAGTCGCGCTCTCTGAGGACGGCCACCGTGGGGCAGCTAGGGCACGCTCTGCTCCCTCGTCTGTGTTGTTCATACTTGCCCATGATGTTCCAGATAGAGAGCTGGACTTCTGAAAACAGTTAACTCTGTGCTGAGTGCTTCATTTGAAAATGAAACGCCCTCTGTTAATCTTCACGGCACGTTTTCGTTAGAGAAGACTTCTAACACCAGGCAACATTAGGAAGTGAAGAAACCTCTCTGGCCTCTTCCTACTTCCCTTTCTGAAAACCCTCCTCCCTATTCCCCGTGCTGTGACTCAGTCTGCAAGCTCAGTTATGTCGTTAGATAAACTTTTGTTTTGAATTTCAGCCTTTCTAAACATGTTGAGAAAAAACTTAACTTCCTAGCCTAAGTGACACATATCTTAAAGCAGAATAGTGTGGTTTTTACCAGCACGAGGCTTGGAGCTAGCTGGATTTTTCTAAGTTAAACTGTTAGCATCATTTCTTCCTTGCTGTGTGGATTTGAACGAGTTACAAATAATCTCTTTTGCTTAAGTTTCCTAAACTGTAAAATGGTCTTTGTAATTATTGTATGCGTTAATATACATGCACTTGACACTTATGTGTTTGCTACTCTTATTAAAGGCTGTTGACTTGGGTACCAATGTAGCCTCAAGAGATCATCGTATTTCTTGGCACATAACAGGTACTTAATAAATATCTGTTAATCACTGAATGCTGAAACAGTTTTTTCTAATTAGTAATGCAAATCTCTCATGCTTTAATGGGATTCTCTGTGGAAATGTAAAGTAGTTCTTCACCAGCATGCCTGGTACACCATGCTGCATGTGGCCTTTTTCAGAAGCCCTGGAAACCACATTAACTTTGGAAAGCCCCTAGAGTGCTCTGGCTTGAAAAACTGTTTCCTAACTGCCCCTTACCACCCCTACCCCCAGGGCACAGCCACGGTGGGCACTCTGGTCACCAGGAGGCAACATGCAAAGTGCCTGGGCAGGGACCAAAGATGCCCCAGGGGTGGTGATGAGAGGGTGAAAGGGCACTCGGGACAGATTTTATGTCTTTATTAACCTGAGACTCATGTCCTTTCTGGAACAAAGCAGTCTAAATAAACAAAATGTCAAGCAGTTTTTCTCCCCTATTCACTTCTCTAACTTCCTCAGGTTACTTTGAAATTTGATCTTATTCTCTAAGGCCAAGACATACTGACTTGGACATTTGATGAGCTTTTTTGTTTGTTTTATCTCATCTAAATCCCTAAAGCGGGCCCAGGATAATGTCTGATCATCCTTAACTTCATGTGTGAAAAATTGATGTTTTGGGCTCAATTGTGTGCCTCTTCCTCCCCACCCCCCCAATTCGTATGATGAAGTCCTGATCTCAGAATGTGACTATTTGGAGACAGAGCCTTTATAAAGAGGTGATTAAGTTCAATCGGGGTACTTCAGGTAGGTGGCGTAATCTAATATGACTGGAATATGGCCTAATCTTATATGTCCTTACAAGAAGTTGGAATGTAGACACAGAGAAAGACACCAGGACTACACATGCACAGAGAAAGACCATGTGAGGACACTGGGAGAACATGGCCATCTGTGAGCCAAGGAGAGAGCGTCAGAAGAATTGGACTTTCAGCCTCCAGAATTGCGAGAAAATATATTTCTGTTGTGTAAACTGCCCAGTCTGTGGTCCTTTGTTAGGCCAGCCTGAGCAGACGGATGTAGGTGGAATCCGAGGAGGTATGCCTTGTACGTCACCATGCTGCGGGTTATAAGGAGCTCTCCTCGGCCCAGAGGCCTTGCAAAGAGCAGAGGGAGTGCGCTCTCTGGAAACAATATCAGGGCCAACCCTCCTGCCCACCGCCCTGCTGGAGCTGCTCAGGGTCACTTATGCAGTAATTGGAGTCAGCCATTGCCACTTTTCACTAAGTCAAGTCAGACAGATGATTACCAACCAACAAATGCTCTGCATTTAAATGTCACTCAGCACTCTGCATGGCCCCACAACAGTGCACAATTCCAGGAGTCCTTGCAAAGCTGGGTTCCAGCAGAGTTTTCTGTTAAAAAATTATCCGCAGGGTTATTACCGCTTCTCACTTATTTCCACTATAAATCTGGAAGTGCTTTTTCCTATTCTGGAAAAACTTCCCCCGCCATGACTTCCCATTGAGGAAGAGGTGAATGTGGTGGTCATTCCCCTTGCTGCAGAGTATAAGCTTGTACCAGAGATTCTCCCTGAGAATTTACATAGTGTGCTGGCTTTCACAACTCAGCAAAGCTTTTCCAGAACTCATATTTCTTCTTTGCTCTGCCCTCCAGTCACTCAGTACAGGGATTCTATGCCTGCAGATCCCACATTCATATATCCTGGAGACCATGAAATTGCACTTCAATAACTGGTGCCACCTTCATTCTGTTAAAACTCTAACCTGCAAAGCCTTAGTCCTGTAAAATATATTTCCAATATTTCCAGTTCGATGCTTCTGAAATTCTTCATGATGACTTCACTTGTAATACTGATGCTAGCCCAGCAGATGACATTTTGCAATCCATACTCAGTTCTACAACACGCAACTCTCTTCATTTCCTCCTAACTGAGCTGCTTTCTCACCTCTGCCTGCCTGATAGCAGAAAACAGAACCTACTTACTTCCAGACAGCTCAGACGCGTTAGTGATTTTTCAGTTTCAGGTTTAAATTCAACCAATTCAGCTTTGAACTGCCCCTTTTTCCCCTCGGTGGGTCCCTGCAAAGGGGGCCCTGTCTTGGGAAAGGACGGTGGCACCACAGCCCCCGCTCCACTCTGGTCCAGTGCAGCCTTCCTCCACTTTGGCCCAGGCCTGCGGTCATCTGGGTAGCCCCGCCATTCTGGTCTGTGCTGGTACTAGTCTCTTCTGTCCAGCAGGCCCCTTGGGCTCCCACACTCCCCTCAGGCGCTGCACATAGGCAGCCAAGAAGAGTGTCCCCAGGTGAAGAGCTGCCCATTGTTGCTTGCCACTATCTCCCTCTGGCTTAAGGCCCTCCACCCCTTCTGGGCTCTGGTTTACTGGAGGAAGGGGGGACGCAGCACATCTCCCACTACTGTATTTTTTTTAAAAATAGTTTATTTGGGAGGGGGCAGTTTTAAATTCACAGCAAAATTAAAAGGAAAGTACAGAGATTTCACATACACTGCCTGTCCCCACCCATGAACAGCATCATATCTTCTTCAGATTGCTTTATTTTCTTTGTTGGCATTAACCTAATGGGCAGCGCTTTGTTCCGAGTTCGTCCTGTGAAGTCCCCCTTCCCCTTTAGGGTAATTGACACCTCAGGTCTCACTGCTCCTATGCGGCAGGTTCTTGGGGCTGAAAATGAGTGGAAGTGGAAACACACAACACACTCTCCTACCCCCCTGTGTTTTTTTTTTTTTTTTTTTTTCCTTTTTGTCTTTTTTCGTGTCCGGCAACGGATCGCAACCCTCAGTGTCGCGCCTGCACCGCGCTCAACCAGTGAGCGGACCGGTCTCTATATGGGATCCGAACCCTTGGTGGGAGCGCCGCCGCTCTCCCAAGCACTGCACTCTACCGAGTGCGCCACCAGGCCGGCCCAAGAATTTCCATTTCTAAGGCAGCCACCACTATTAAGCTAGCACATTTTTACCTCAAAGAATGAATATGGGATTTAAATGAGATGTGTGCATTCTACTTGAATGTGTTTCAAAAGGAAACATGATTAGCACCAACACTTGAGTCTCTTCTGCCAGGAGAGAAACCCAATTTAAGGGGCAAAACAAAATATACAAAGTTCATAGTTCTGTGTGGATTTCTCCTCCTGTGTATTATGTGTTCATTCTTTCACTCATTCAACAGGTATTTTTTCATTGCATATGGGCCCTTGGTGGTTAGGGAAACAGGAAGGCAAAGTGAGATTTAGGGTTACATGTTACCACTTCTTTCACTAGTGGCCCTGCACACTCAAGGCAGGCACCACCAGGGTCCTGAATGGAGTTGGAAATGTGAGTCGACAGAGGAAAATATTGTGTAGGGTACAGGAGCATGAGAAAACTGGTGGATGGGCACAGTAACAGCATGTCATTAGAATGGCCTTGGAAATTGGTCTGGAGAGTCAGACGAA
>NW_007772993.1:2230-4622 GCF_000696425.1 Galeopterus variegatus | reverse complement strand
AATATTAACTTTTTTTTTTTTTTTAAGATTCCACATATGAGTGAGATCACGGGGTGTTTGTCTTTCTGTGCCTGGTTTACTTCACTTAGCATAATGTCCTTCAGATCCATACATGTTGCTGCAATATTTCATGTATCTTTTGAAAAAACTACATAGGTACATGGGACAATATGCAATAAAAATTAAGTTTTCTTTCTACCCATCTTCCTTCTCCCATCCCTTCCCTGAGGCAGCCATCCTTATTACTTTCCTATATATCTTTTCAGAGATAGTCTATGCATGTACAAGCATATATGTATGCATTTTTTTTTCTTTTTGGCACAAACATCATACTAAACATATTGTCCCACACTTTGTTTTTTCACTTAACAACATGTCTTGGAGATCACTTCACATCTGTATATAGAGATGATTCTCCACCTGTGCATTTCCCAATTGTGTGCATGAGCCTTATTTAAATTAACCAGTTCATTTCTGACCATCGTATAGGTTGTTTCTGATATTTAGATGACAATGCTGGGTGAATGGTCTTGTACGTTTATCATTTCGCACGTATGCCCTTATGTCTGTAGCTAATTCCTAACTGTGGAAAAGCTGGGTCAAAGGAGATGTGCGTCTGAATTGCAAGGTGGTGATCAGGCTGCCTGCATAGGGGTAGCTCCCACTGAGGAGTGTGCACGGTTCACCCGGCCTCACCAGCACGCAGAGTTATGACACATGTTGATCTTTTCCCTTCTGTATCTACACTTCCCTTAGTGCACTGAAGGTGAGGGTCTTCTCATATAGCTAAGAGCTATTTTTTCAACTCCTTATCTCTGACCTCTCTGTGTCCTTTGCCCATTTTTCCTTGGGTTGTTAGATTTCTTAGGAGTTTGTAAGAGTGATTATCACACAACAGGAGTGTGCCTACAATTCAAATGGCTTTTCAGAGAACCCGCATAAGAGCTGTGAGGCCCAGGCCTCGGCCCACCCTTATTTTCTGTGAGAGGCCCTGTGTTGGATCTATTGAGGAACTGGGAGACGGCCCTGAGGGGAGGCCCTGGGACTGCCCAGCTAGAAGGAGAAAGGTCAAACTTGTCATGCAACACAGACAGCAAGGCTTTCTACTCAGGAGGTGCCAGCCCATCAGCCTGGGTCCAGGGTTGTTGCATGTGGCCCCCAGGCTTACACTGCACAACTCCAGAAGGTGCCATTTACGTGAACTGTAATGTGAATTGTGGCCCCCCTCTGGAGTTACAGATGACACAGTAATCCTACTTGGGCCCATATGGAACCAGCTATGGGCAGCTAGAACTGGTTTCTGCTTTCTTGTTCTTGGGAAGACCCTACAACTTCCTGAGTACCGAGGGCTGGGCAGGGCCATTTGACAGCCATGTGTGCATTAACCTACATCTGGGCAGAGCAGGACAGCGAACACGGAGTGTCTATGTTGTCATGGGCTTCGCTTCCTACAGAGATGACCATCCCAACCTATCCTGTTCACCTGGAAGGAGAGTACCAAGGATCCCTTTGCATGGGGCAGGACAGGTGCTTCCTGGAAGGGAAGCCTTAGGGGGCCTGAGTAGATCTGGTGGCTGCTCTGGGTAATGGGGTGGGGCCCAAATCACCAGAGAGTTGAGAAGTGGGGCAGCTTTTCCAATCCTTGGGTCCAGAGGGTCCCTCAGCAGAAGCCAATGGTGCCTGGGCCTATTCCCAGATGTGCTAGGAGACCGGTGGTCAGGGGTCTTTGGAACTGCCTTGCTAGAGGCCAATCCCCAGACCAGGTCCCTGACTGCCCAGTCAGCCAGCCTCGGAGGAGTGCTAGCCTGGGATCTGTAGGGAAGGCAGACACTTTTCTGCATTTTCCAAACAGCCAGCTTGAAGGAAGACCTATGGCATCTGCCTGAAGGAAGGTAGGGGCATAGGAGCAGAGTATCCTTGGTTGGCTGAATGAAGGAAAGTCTGGGGTGGCCCCACAGTAGCCCCACCACCCCAGACTAGGGATTTGATAATGCTGAGAGTGCTGGCAGAGGCAGCTCATGGAAGTTGCCCCAAATCTGGGGTGGCTCAGTCAAGCTGTGGGCCCCAGGCCCTGGCAAGGGCAGAGACAACATTTTGGATGCCTTGTCACCTGCATGGAGGGTAAGGACACCCTGGGAATGGGATTCCTCTTAGGAGCACTGAAAAGGGGAGCATAGCCCTTCTCCCTTCCCTCCTCCAGGACCCACTGCCCCAGGCACTGGCAGTGAGGCCTGGGGAGGGGCTGGGAAGAAAGGCCCTGGGAGGAACCAGAGTGTGGGTGTCAGGGGCTGCCCCACACCATCTTGGGCCCTGGGGAAAGGAAGAATGCACCTTGTTGCAGTTTCAGTGAAACTCCTCTGGTCCACTGGGTAGAGTTTGACTCAGTGACTGG
>NW_007772993.1:0-1168 GCF_000696425.1 Galeopterus variegatus | reverse complement strand
TCCGAACCCTCGGCGGGAGCACCGCTGCGCTCCCAAGCGGCGCACTGTAGCAGTGCACCACTGGGCCGGCTCTATCCAGTAGAACTTTCTGCACTGATGGAAATCTTCTCTGTGCTGGCCAGTATGGTAGCAACTAGCCACATGTGGCTATTGATGCTAGTGTGATCAAGGAAATACATTTAACATTTAATTTAATTTAAATTAATTTAGATGTAAGTTGCCACATGTGACAAGTGGCTGTCTTATCAAAGAGTGCAACTCTGGATTTCTGGGCCTCATTAGCTTCTCCCAGCTCCCTGGGAGCCCTGGGGAGTGGGAGGTAATGGCGGCATCGGGTATAGAAGCAGGTTCCCCAAGAGATTTCAATAAACCCCATTCTTGTGATAAAGTCCCTGGGTAACACAACCCATTCTATCCTTCTCTTGGATTTTTGAGATGCACATTATTATGTTAAATAAAGGCTCTGAGATAACATGCTCAGAAGAAACCCAGTTAGTTTTACTTAGTCTCAAATTTTCCAAATGCATTTGACTACAGCACCTTTTTTACATGGTATATCTATTGGTGTTCTGTGGAGCCCCTTTGGGAAATGCTGGAAAAGGAAGCTAGATACCTGGTGGAACTAATGAACCCAAGTGGGGTTACTCTTTCTTCCTGTGGCATGTGTGTAGAAAACTCCAGAGCTCTTGGCTAAACTGAAGACATTTCCTTGGGTTTCCCCAGCCCTTCCCAGTCCCCTCCACAGCAGCTTTGGGAGGCCTCGTCACTGTGTACTGTGCCCTGGACATGGCAGCCACGGGGCCCAAGGCAGTTCCTCCCCGCCCTGAGGGCTGTCCGTTGGCCTTAGGGTGTGGAACATGGGCTTCTCTTTGGGGAGCACAGAGGCAGCAGCCCCATTTCATGTCTTTTCAGTCTTCTGCTGCTTTGACCACAGAGTTTGGTCTGGAAGAAACTCTTCATTGTTTTAGTATCTGAGCTGAACCCCGATAGGAAGAGGCAGGGCAGATATGTCAGCTGCATTCTCTATCTGCTCAGGTAGGCGGTTTGGCATGACCTGCACCCCTGCAGGAAAGATCCAAGAGCTGCCACTGGAAACGCTTCATGCTTGCTGAGATGAGGCAGTGCTCAGGCCTGTTGACTTTGTATTAAGCCAAGTAGCAGAGCAGCC
>NW_007772992.1:3756-4623 GCF_000696425.1 Galeopterus variegatus | reverse complement strand
TGGGGCTATGACATGTCACGGTCCAGGAAGACATCCCGTCCAGAGAGATGGCTGCACCCCCGTCTGTCACAGCCCCCATAGGGGCTGCGTCCTGGTTTACCTGCCATGATCGCTCCTAGAACAAGTGCAGAGGCACCTACAACACGATCCGCCAAGCTCTGTGCCCTGCCTCGTCCTTGCAAATTCACTGAATGCCAGATTGTCAAAAGCGGCTTAATTTTTAGAGCACAAGTATCTATGCGGTACAACTTATACCGCAGGCCAAACGTCTCAGAGTCCTTGTGCTCACTGGACAGAAACTGCTTCATCAAATCACAGCCAGGAGAAGGGAGTGAGAGGTGACCCCACTGAGATCCAGCCGCCCGCCCACTGCCACCGCGGCCCTCGCTGCATTTCTGCGTGGCTCGGCCTCCTGCTTCTGGGCCTGCTCCCTCCCCGCCCACCATCCATGCCAGGGGTGAGGCATCTGTGTGCCCACCGCAGGGATCAAGGCGTTCTTCCCACCCTGCCCATCCAATTCCTCTGTGTCCAGGACAAGGCTGCTGAGAGGGCGGCGGTCCAGGAGGGGCAGGCACCTGGCGTGGGTGTCCCAGAATCAAATGGCGTCTGGCGAGGTGCAGCCCACACTTCCAGGAGCCATTTGGCACCAGCTCCTCCCCTGACGATCCCCACCAGCTTCGGGAAGTGGTCGTTATAAAGGACGCCAACTTCAGAACCTCTAGGGCCCAGAACAATCCAGCGTCAACAGCAAAGCACAGTCAACGTGCAGCCGACAGTGGCTCACCTGGCCCGCCTGGGACCAGCCGAGGCCCGAGCCTGGGGGCGTCCTCCCTGTGGCTCCCCTGGAGGGGCTGCTTCTAGCGGGCG
>NW_007772992.1:0-2271 GCF_000696425.1 Galeopterus variegatus | reverse complement strand
CCCAGGACCAGGAGGACGGGATGGAGGGGACCTTCCTGGAGCTGGGCCAGGGCAGGGCCTCGTTCTCCCAGCAGAATCTGCAGAGGCGAGTTGCCCTCCCCTGGCTCCCCTCGCACCTTGGCCGCCTGGCCCCTGTGGGCTGTGACGCGTGGGCACAGACACCAACTGAGAATGGAAGGAACACGACGCAGGGATGGGAGAGGCTGCTGGCCCTTCCTCCGAGGAGCCCTCGTTCCCGAGGCAGGTTGGAGCCATGTGGAGAAATGCGTGTTCGAGAGCAAAGGCGGGCCGGAGGACACCAGGCTTGCGCTGTGTGACCGGCAAGGAGAGAAGCGTCCACGGGAAGGCAAGGCCACACCCAGGAGTCTGGGGTGACCAAGGAACCGGGGTCTCCCTGTACAGGACCCCCCTCCAAGCCTCCCAGACTCTCCCAACAGAGAGGAACTCAGGCGGCCACTGGAGGTCACGTCTCAGCTCCTGATGGCCCTGCCTGACTCGCGTGCCGTGGGTCTCCCCTCCAGCTACGTCCCTGCGGTGGCCTGCATGGTCCCCGTCCTAGATGTGGTGGGGGAAGATCTACTGAAGACAGACGGACAGCCACTCGCAGGGGCAGCTGCTGCCTCTCCCTGTAAGAGGGTGTCACTCAGAGCAGGGAGGTGTCCCTGTGCACAGAGCTCCCTTCTGGGTATGGGGTGGGGAGGCGAGACCTGCTGAAGCATCGGATCACCTTAAAGGGACAGCCAGGCTCCCGCAGGGCAGCCGACAGAGCAGACCTGGCGCGGGTGGTGCTGGCACCTTAGGGAGTTGGGGCCATACAGGGGGAGCGCTGGGCTGCTCTGCAGGATGGGGAAGTGGCGAGGTGGGCTGGGCGGGGTGGGAGGCAGGAAGGGTGGCTGCAGGTCCCAAGAGAGGACAAAGAAGTCCAGGAGCTGCTGGAGGCTCGGGGAGGAGCAGGAGGGAGTGTCCGGGGGCGCTGCCATCGGAGGCGTCTGATTGTCCACCATACGCTGTTTGCTGGGCCCGGCTCCTGTCTAAGAAGCTTGGATTTATTTATTTGAGCCTTCTACAATAATTTATTGAACACTAAGAAAAAGATCTGAAAACCCACGTTTTTCAAAGCGGATGGAGAGGTAAGGAAGGTCGTAGTCTCCTCGTAACCCAGGTAACCAGGACAGGGCCTGTGGCAGCCGGCAGCAAGACCCCGTTCCCTGTGTGGGACGCCAGCCGGTCCCTCCAGCCAGCTCTCAGGAGTGGCCTGGGTGGGGCTCACGGCTTTCCCCACTGTCACCCCTGCAGGTCTGAGCTTTCCAGAAAAGACAGAAAATCATCAGCCAAAAGGGAAATTAAGGTGGAGAGAGAGTGTGTCGGGTGGGTGGGTGCATGTACATGTGAGTGTGTGTGAGTGTTTGGGGGCCTTGTGCAAGTGTGCAGGTGTGTGTGTGTGTGTGCACGCCACATATGTGGGTGTGTGAATGTGTGGTGTGTGTGTGTGTGCACATAAGTGTGTGAGTGTGGGTGTGTTCATGAGTGTGTGGGTGGGTGTGTCTGTGTGCAAGTGTGTGGTGTGTGCAAGTGGGGGTGTGTTCATGAGTGTGGGGGGGTGTCTGTGTGCAAATGTGTGGTGTGGGGACTTGTTCATGAGTGTGTGGGGTGCAGGCATCTGTGCAAGAGTGTGGTGTGAGTGTGGATGTGTTACTGAGTGTGGGGTCTGTGGGTGTCTGTGCAAGTGTGTGGGTGTGTGCATGTGTGAGTGTGGGTGTGTTCCTGAGTGTGGGATCTGTGGGTGTCTGTGCAAATGTGTGTGAGTGTGGGTGTGTTCCTGAGTGTGGGATCTGTGAGTATCTGTGCGAGTGTGGGTGTGAGTGTGGGTGTGTTCCTGAGTGTGGGTGTGTTCCTGAGTGTGAGGTGTGGGTGTCTGTGCAAGTGTGGTGTGAGTGTGGATGTGTTTCTGAGTGTGGGTGTGTTTCTGAGTGTGGGGTCTGTGGGTATCTGTGCAAGTGTGGGGGGGGGTGTTCCTGAGTGTGAGGTGTGGGTGTCTGTGCAAGTGTGTGTGGGGGTGTGTTCCTGAGTGTGAGGTGTGGGTGTCTGTGCAAGTGTGTGTGTGAGTGTGGGTGTGTTCCTGAGTGTGGGTGTGTTTCTGAGTGTGGGTGTGTTCCTGAGTGTGGGGTCTGTGGGTGTCTGTGCAAGTGTGTGTGGGGGGTGTTCCTGAGTGTGAGGTGTGGGTGTCTGTGCAAGTGTGTGTGTGAGTGTGGGTGTGTTCCTGAGTGTGGG
>NW_007772991.1:4075-4624 GCF_000696425.1 Galeopterus variegatus | reverse complement strand
AAAAAAATCTCATTTGAAACTTCCCAGGGAAGCTGTGGTTATTAAGGTGGTATAAAGGAGTGCGTTTTGTACTACATTCCCCTTTTCTGTTACCTTGTTCAACATTTTTCATTTTTTTGCCTGAAGAATGTCCTATGTTTATGAAAGCATTCTTTAACAATAATACCACATAAAATATCCCTTTACTATCAGATTGCTCTGATTTAGCCTTAATTTTGTTAAATTTTTTAGAGATGAATGAAGTGCTGCTGTGGAAAGAAATGTACTATATACTATTTCTGTATCATTAAAATCAAATTTTTATGGTTCTTTTTCCTTGATTTCTTTGGGGAAGGGTCTTGGGTTATGGGAAAACTGAAATCAGGTCTCTACAACTTTGTAAGTTTTTATTGTAGCACCAGGAAAGGAGGCTCCTTTGGCACAATGCCGTACCTGGGCACATCGCTGGTTCCTTGTCAAGCCTCTGCCATCATTCCAATTGTTTAGAAAACCTCACACACTCACCATGTTCTGGGAGAAGTGCCAGTGGCACCATGATTCTGTGTGGTT
>NW_007772991.1:1137-2871 GCF_000696425.1 Galeopterus variegatus | reverse complement strand
GATATCAAAACGGTGCCATTTTAACATCACTCTGATTTTCCTTGTCAGATTCAAGGGTTGGTGTACTTTTTTACAGATTCCCTTACTCTTTGGTGGTATATTACTATGACAGTTATAGTACTCATACTGTGCCCATCTGCAGATCTGGACAACCAAGTGGGAGTGAGTCCTTGTTGGATGTGAGCTGACCTGGCTGAAAGGGGACACACTGGCCCTCCCCTAAGCTGCTCTCCCTGGGGCCTGGCTTGCTACTCTCTTCCTGACTCGCTGTGGCACATTGGCCCTCATCATAACCTGAAGAACGTGGGTGTGCTGCCTAGAGCAGTGGCTCTCAACTCTGGCCGCACACTGAATTCACATAGGGAGACTTTAAAAGATGCTGTGCCTGTGACCACTCCAGACCCATTGGAATCCCTAAACATGGGGTCAGGCACTTGTCAAAGCTCTTTACATTAGTCCAGCGTGCACTCAGGTCTGGGAGCTACTTGTCAGGAGGACTGGAGTTTTCTGAGCGAGACAGAATCTTCCTGCCATTCCGGGGTAGAACTTTCTGCTCTGGTAAAAGAGGATTGTGGATATGGAAAAGCTCCAGAGGGGAAATGGAAAATCTGTTGTAAAGCTACTAACCCAACCTCTTGAGAAAGAGCCTTGGAAATATATGTTGGATGTGTTTTGGAGGCAAGAGGAAAGATTTGGAAGCAGGATGAAAATTTCACTATTTGTGAAGAGGGCTTTATAGATATCCTTAAGGGGGCACGATGAAGTTGCTGTTCTTTTGCTCAGGAAATATTTCAAAGTGTGTATAAACTTTAGACAACCTAAAGAAAACAAACCCACCATGTTGATTAGGAAAGAAGGTAGAAGAGTTCTCAGGAAGGGGCTGCTGCTTTGGCAGCCTTTCAAGCCCCTCCTTGCACTGAATTGTGGACAATTGGGTCTGTGTGGGTTGCCAACTGTAGGAGACTGTTGTGCGGTGCTGAATTTTATGGGGGAGAGGGTTTTTTTCTGAGGTCTAATTAGAGTAATTAAGTGAGCAGAGACTGAACTGGACATCATAAAAATAGGGCAGTTCACCCAGCAAAGTGACCCTTACCACAGAAGCACAGCTGCAATTTGCAAGTTGTGTCCACTGCTTTTCTAGGATTTTATAAAAGCTCTTAAATTCATGTGTCAAATCACCACCTTACAAATAACACCCAAATCTGTTTTAAATATTGCCTTTTCCAAAGAAAGTAGTTTGAGGTTGCACTAGGGTTTGCAGAGTTGGTGAGGACATTGACTTTGCTAGGGATGCCTTCCTGAGTCCCTGCCCTACGTTCCTGCCCGGCTTTGTGAGATGTTGAAAGTGACCTTTGAGGTCTACCCTTGTGGGTTCTATTTGGTGGCAAGCAGGTATCATCAGCCTATAGAATAAATGCAGTCAGGCTTTGGGCCATGACGTGTGGCTTCTTAGCTGTGTGTTCCAATTGGCTACAGAGAGGCAAGCCCCTCAATGGGTGCTGTGTGGTGGGTTTATGACATTGGAATATATATATTTTAAAGAAACGTGTGCTTTACTGTTTCTGGCTATCTTTGCAAATTTTAGACTGTTTTGTTCTGATGTATTTTCAAACTGCCCTGTAGGTGGCCCATTGTGGGCGGGATGGGCCACTGCAGGACTAAAAAACTGAGTGCAGTTTCAGTTTCCTGTTCAAAGTCATCTTCTCAAAGAGACTTTCACAGACCACATTAGCC
>NW_007772991.1:0-342 GCF_000696425.1 Galeopterus variegatus | reverse complement strand
CCATGGCCAATTGCAAGCTACCAAAGTGAGATCTCTGAAGACGGAGTAGGGAAGAGGTGCATAGTAGGATTATAACACAAGTACACAGCATTCCACTGCAAATGTATGATGTACATAAATACCTGAACACAGACTGGGGGTGGGCAAACTGCGGCCCATGGGCCAAACCCAGCCCACCAGCAGTTTTTGTAAATAGCATCTTATTGGAACATAGTCATGCCCATTCGTATAAGTATTGTCTATGGCTGCTTTTGCACTGCAATTGGCAGGGTTGAGTGGTTGTGACAGAAACTATATTGCTTACACAGCCTAAAATAATTACTACCTGGCTCTTTACAGAAA
>NW_007772990.1:0-4624 GCF_000696425.1 Galeopterus variegatus | reverse complement strand
GTCTCCTGCAAAGAAATCATATTTATGTTTGTGCCATCAATTTACGTATTCATGCTACTCTGTGAGTTTTGAAAAGTATTAAGGGCTTATGTTCTATATCCCGGTGTGCCAGTTTGCCCTGTGGGATATTTCCTTCTACTAATCCAAATCCCTACAGACTAAAATAATAATATAAGTACACCACCCAACTCAAAATTCCTAATATTCTAACTCTGAGCAGTCAAATTCCTTTAATATTGAGCATACCAATAGATATTTATTTTTATTTTTTCTTCATGTGTGTATACATGATGTATGTATGTATATATGCTCATGTATATATACTTCTTTCTTATAAATATTAATAATATACTTTTCAAAGTATTTACAGCATTAATTATATATACTTCCGGATTATATTTTGATTTTTTATTAGTATGTCATGAAATTCCTTATTACTTGTAGATGTTCTTTAAAAGAAGAGCTTCCCTAGTATATGTAGATATTAACAGAATCTCACTTTAAGCAGCATTACTAAAAACATGAAAATTCCTATCTGTGTTCAGACCTAAATTTTAAGAAAGTGAGAATATGTCCAAAGTGCAGACACTATATTTTTTACATTTTCTCTTCACAGAAAGCATATTACTTAAATGTGTAATATATTTGAAAGGAATAACGTGGTGAGGAGAATACGTTGAAATAGAAATATTTCATTATATTCAAACAGTACTACCTGAATGGATTAATACTCCCCCCCCCACATCAATCCTGCTCTGTCTGTATTTGACGGCAGCCTGAGATAAGACACAGATATGTATAAGAATGTAATATCTGACGAACAATTTTATTTGATGACCATTAAGAAGAGTGATTTACAAATTACAGGAGTTTTTAATGATGTACTTCCTGTTAGAAACAGGGGGCTACTTGTTCATGAATTGGTGGACACCATTGATTTCTCACCCAAAGGAATTTAAAAATAACAAAAGTTGAAAACTGGTATAGAATAAGGTGCTAAGGAAAAACTAAAATCTTCAGAAGGTCTGCAATTTAGGTTACAGGATTTGAGAGTAAGCGGTCTCTTTCTTTCTCTAACGTAAAAACCACTTCACCCTCATTAATAAAGCAGTAATAGTACAGTGCAATTTCCAACACTTTGGCCCTGTATCCATGTCTGGGAATTTGCATCTGGGCTTTTTAACTAATTAGCTTCGTGACGTTAAGCAAATTACTAAATCATTCTATGCCTCAGTTTCCTTACCTATTAAAATGAGGATGTTGCTTGCATACATTCTACTGGGTGGTTATGAAGATTAAAAAGAATACATCTGAGTTACTTATAACTATGTCTGGCACATAGTAATTAATGTTACCTATGATTATAGGCTTTTTATTTTAACTTAGATATTAAAATAGCCCCAATCATATAGAACTGTCTTGGTTAAATGAAGTTTTTATGATTCAATTTACAAAATAAAAATGTCTGAATACAAAATTTTCAGAAGTAAATTTTCAACCTATTCTCTCCTTTGATTTTATGAATTCTTGGTAAACATATTTATGAATTTGTGGTATACATATAATTATGTATACCACTAGAAGATGTACTGTGTTTTTCTCATTTTGCTTATCCTCTATAGGCAAGATTTGGTATATATTACTAGCTCTCTGATATGTGCCTATTATGCAATTGCTTATGTGTATTAGCCAGGTGTAGCCTAGCTTATAAATTAATACTGTGAATCAGAAGACATTGGATGAATTATCCCATTTCCCTTCCTCAGATAGTGGGCATCCAATTATCTGATTATCTGCTCGCCAGGTATTTAAGTCTATTTTTTAGTTATTTTGACAATGTTTCAAACATCTTCTAACTCATCTAAAGAAGAAACACACAACATTAACTGGTGGTGATTTCTTCATAGTATCATAGGCTCTCTGATATGTGCCTATTATGCAATTGCTTATGTGTATTAGCCAGGTGTAGCCTAGCTTATAAATTAATACTGTGAATCAGAAGACATTGGATGAATTATCCCATTTCCCTTCCTCAGATAGTGGGCATCCAATTATCTGATTATCTGCTCGCCAGGTATTTAAGTCTATTTTTTAGTTATCTGAATCATACATCTTCTAATTCATCTAAAGAAGAAACACACAACATTAACTGGTGGTGATTTCTTCATAGTATCATAGTATGTTAAACATGTTTTATTCTCAGTTTCTGACTTGAGCATAAATATTCTCATATCATTCATATTATAGTGATAGGATATAACTAAATATTAGATAAGATGCAAATAAAAAGTGATTAAAACACACTTCCAATTTTATTTATTTCTAAACATTTAATACATAATAAGGATTTTTTAAAGAGAAAAAAAAAATCAATGTATTAGAAAAACATGACCATTGCAATAATAGCTAGTCTTGGTCGCATTGTCATTTTCCCAAGGAGGATGGAAGGGAGATGCGTTTTGATTGGCTCTGACACCTGAAGAAAAACTAAACTATAAAGCTGAGAAGGGCTAAGTCCCCCATATCCAATACAATAGTGGCAAATTAGAGTTATCTGCAGTAGTAGCAATAGGAACAGATTGCATTATAAATCATCATATCATTGACAGACAATTAGATTCAGAACTTCCCAAGCATGAGGCAGTGGCAATGTTTGTCAACCAACAAAGTTATCCAAGCCAGAAGCCCAGGGAGGATATGAACATAAGGAAGTTACTTCTGTGTGAGTTGCTGGAATTAATTTTTCCTATTACCTTCCTCCTGCACATCTCCTGTAGAATCATAAAAATTAAAGATAGAAAATGCCTATTAGTGCTCCTTGAGTCAGCTCTCCTGCTCATTCAGAAGCAATTCAAGTGTATTATCTTTCTTGCCTTCTTAGATTGGGGGGGAAAGTCTGCATACAAAGAAGGCAGAGAAATAGTTCTGGAGTTGAAGAAGAAATAGCTGATAATTTTTTTTTAATTACAATGTGACACTTGACATTTACAGCTAGATAAATATTTTATATACTCTCAAACATTTGAGTAAAATATTAATCAACAATTTTTGATAAAGTGTATTTTGCATCACATTTCATTTTCGCCCCATTACAAGACTGACTGTCAGTTTCAGTAGGGGCATTTTCTGATACTTGAGTGTAATAAATTGAAGAGATGACATCATTTCTTTCTCTGAAAGGTAAACAAATATTGGTATTATTCGTACCTAAAACATGTTAACATGAAAGGCAAGTCATTTTAGTGGGTAGTTGATAAAGTTTGCATAACTTTTTCGTTCGCTCAGCAGTGATATTCATGTGGCAACAGTTTGAAATTAACTGTTTTATAAATTGATTACCTATGTGAAAACTGCTACCAATGACATAATAAATTTTAGAACAGTTTAAATGACTGTTAAAACTATTACTTTTAGAATAAAGTCTTGTATATTTCCCTGGAAGTTTTGCTAACCATTCACATCAGCTCCACTGAACTCAAAATAGAAAGCACTCACGTAACAACCCACCTTGTTTTAAATTACTTTTTGTGTATGTGATCTTAAGTTCTGAAATTCTGAAAATTAATAGTGCTATGTTTTAGTCGTTTTAATTCTCCTAGTGAGGTTTGAATATGTGCTTTGATCCTGCTTTATGCAAAGCATATATTCATGACGTGTGTGTGTATTCATGTGGCAAACTTTAGATCTGTTAGGACTTCAGCTGAAATTGGCTTTGATCTTATGAATTCTTGGTAAAATACAGATTAATTATCTAATGTAAGAGGACCATATGCAATAAATGTAAATCTTCACCCTAGTTTTGAGAACTGAATAAAGCAACAGAACATGCTCAACATAACTGAGTTGTCTGTCTTATATAAAGAGCTAATCTGAATTTTCCTTTGGGTTTTCTGTCTTAAAAATATCCTGCTTCTTATGTAAATGGCATTTCTGCTTCCGTAGTTGCTATAATTAAAGGTCATTAAGAATATTAAGTTTTAAAACACTGTGTAATATTTCTAATTTATTCACTTTGAGTATATACCAATTATCTGAAGTCTTTCTCTTTTTCTAAGTTTTCTGGTTTATCAGGGAATTATCTGACATAACTCTGCTATCTATTCAAGGATTGTGTTTTGCAGGTAGAGATCTTTGCAAAGGGAATTAAGAACTTATGTCAGTTTGTTAAGCATATATTTTAGGGTTTTTATTCATTGTGAAATTCAGTACAAGCATTGATAATTCTCACTCAAAGAGGAAGCCTCCATTACTAAATTCTGAGATTCACTCTAAGATAGTTTTATATAAATGGTAGTCTGGTAGATTCCAAGAACAACCCTATAATCTGGCCTTATCCTCTAAGATAGTTTTATATAAATGGTAGTCTGGTAGATTCCAAGAACAACCCTATAATCTGGACTTATAATTTCAGAGGCATTCATATGAAGAGGCATTTTTAAAAGATTGATCAAAAATATGCAAACATTCAGAGGGTAATTGTTCTAGGATGCCTTTGATTTTGGAAAAGAGTTATTTTTTGCTCTGAAAATAATGGCTCACTGGAAATAGGAATTCATTCAATAGAATTGATTCGGAACACAAAATACCATGAAAATTCCAATATGTCCCTGTTACATGGGTGCAG
>NW_007772989.1:0-4625 GCF_000696425.1 Galeopterus variegatus | reverse complement strand
TCTTAACCCCTGACTTGGTGTTGTCAGCACCACACTCTCCCAAGTGAGCCATGGGCCAGCCTGTCACTGGGGTTTTCTGAGTGAGATTTTATAGCGTGATACTCAAGGGGAGCACAGTGGAGATTCTCTGACAATATTTAAAGGAAGAAAAATGAGCTACTTGGGCTGAGGGCTGAGTAACAGCAGGTTCCATCACTCAGGGTGAATTCACCCCCTAATGCAACTACTCCCCTAGTTTCTGCACCACCTTGGGGCCAAAATGATCTCACCAGCACATGTTTTGATTTTATGGAGCTAATCTCTACACAACCCTAGATAGTTTATTTTAGGATTAAAGAAGTGAAGGGATCATATTAAATGAATTAGCTTTTTCTCCCTTCTCTGTTATTGATCATTCTGGAAAATCAAATGTCAGTTCTAATATGATGAATGTTCAAAATCTGTTTCTATGATTAATTTTAATACGTCCTTGAGAAAGGTGGATTTTTTTTTCTTTCCCCAAAGTAGACAGCTTTGCTTTCTATATATTTCCTTGCAAATGAGTTTTGCCTGTTTTCACAGGCCACACAAGATAGTTAAAATGTTGGGAACAGAGACTAATTTTTAAAAAATAGGAGAAAGCTTCAGAGGATTTATAAAGATGAAAACTCAGCAGAGAGCAATGAAGCCAACTCTTATAGTTCAAGTTCAGGGGACTTTTTCACCCAGTACTATTATTTTAGAGGATCTATTGCCATACACTCATAGCACGCAGAGCAGCAGATTTGACATCACTTGGGAACTTTTCAGAAAAATCTTCAGTGTCCTAGATTGATGTCAATATGAAAGAGATCACATTAATCGTCAGGGGACTTTTTCACCCAGTACTATTATTTTAGAGGATCTATTGCCATACACTCATAGCACACAGAGCAGCAGATTTGACATCACTTGGGAACTTTTCAGAAAAATCTTCAGTGTCCTAGATTGATGTCAATATGAAAGAGATCACATTAATCGCTAAGTTAATATTAAGATAACCTGAGTTTCCTTTGCTTCATCAGCTTATTGGTTCCAATGAACTCTCATTACCGTAATTCAACTTCACCAGCTCAGATTTCCCTGGCAGTGCCTAAGACAGGACTCAGTTTATCTTCAAAGTGCCTTAAGGTTTTCCTGTAATCCTCAGAATGTCACCCACATGCTGCCTGAGGAGCAGATTCCACTCCCCCACTGTTGACTGTTCTTACTGCCTGCTGGGTATTCCGCAGGAACCCCGAATTCTCTCCCAGGGGCACATACATACAAGGGCCATGTTTTTATCACATCAGAACTCCACTGGGTCATGAGCAGAAATGGGGAGGGTGCCATCTCCTCCAATTTCTGTTGAATGTTGTTCCTGGGGCCCATCCAGTCTTATGTGTACCCTAATATGGTTCCTAACCCCACTCTCCATGGATCTAAGAGGGCTCAAAGGCTACAGTTTTGACTGACACCTGTGCCCTCACTACTTCTCAGGGCTATCCCCAGGCACTCTGGCCCCCAGCCCTTACCACAGGTTACTCCCTCCATGAAAATCACTTCATGCAGAATGATCAATGTCTGTGGTCACCCCTAATACCAGTTCATCCCATACTCTTGAGGTCTAAATCCCAGTCCAGGCTCAGCTGGAACCCCAGCTCTAAGAAAGCAACAGCACGATGTGGCTGGTTTCAATATCAACCTCCACCACAGCCAGTGTATGCCTTTGTCTCATTATTGATAAAACCAAAATACTTGGAGAAGTATTTTCCTAAATCATTGGAGATACTCTTTGAACTATCTATTGAGATCACTGGTAGGATATACAATTTAATTTGGGGATCTATATTTGAAGATGGGCATTGATAAACTAGTGATGGGTCAGCAGAGACAAGAAGGATGTTAAGGTGCCTGAAAATCACTTAAACAGAGTGAAAGGAAGTGGAGAGATTTAGCTTGGAAAATGAAGGCCAGGATAATGTCTTCAAATATTTAAACAGCTGTCATGTGGCCAGATAAGGTCTCTTGCCCTGGGTTATTATGGTGCACAGGCTAAGATCAATGGGAGGAAATTACAGAGTGGAAGATTCTAAGACCACACATTGACTAACGAGAAGTGAATGCCCAGGGAAGCAGATTGTCTGTCATTCATGTGTCTAAGGTAAGAGGAATCATGTCTGTATTAGAGCACTCTAGAAGAAATTATTGAATCAAGGGGATAATTAACCCAGATAGCCTTGTCTCTTGAAAAATACAAGCTAGAAGTAATCTTACAGGTTATTATCCAAGCTTAGGAGATCAAGGCCCAGATGGGGATTTTATTTGCCCCATTTCACAGTAGTTACCGGCAGAGAAGGAACCAGGTCCACATTCTAAACCTCTGTCTCAGTGTGCTTTTCACCACACACCATTCTATTCTCTAAGATTTGTATGGGCAAATCTCAGTGTCTTTGATGCTATGTCTCCCCCAAGGAGATCAGGTGAGTGAATGGGAAAATGGACAAAAATCTGGGGGACTTCAACGATTTACTTACTGCGAACTATTATGAAGTAAATTAATGCAGTCAAGGCTAAACTGTCTGTTTATACTTAGACTCTTCCTTTCTGCCAACCAATTGAATCCTTTCATTTCTAAGAATAGGTATATCCTTTTCAAATATATTAACAGAGCTCTAAGCTATTCTCTACTTATACTTTGACTTGATTTGATAGCCATTTCAACTGAATATTTCTTAGCACATAGTTAGAAACCCACCTGTTTTGAGTCAAATGGAATGAAACAGTGATTGACCACTGAGCTGTCATATTTAAATTAATAGAAAGAACAGAGCCACTCACAAAAGAAAAAACACACTGGACTGAAGGACATACTTGGACTCAGAGACTGCGGAGTTTTTTAATTGAATGCAGGTCTTTGAGACCCTCAGGAATCAGTTCCATTCAGTGTCGAGCTTGGTGACACTTCACTCTCTTGTACCAACTGGCCAATCACTGAAGGTCAGCTTCCCCATCTGTAACTAGGGCTGTTCCCACCACTGTCCCTCTCCAGGTCTGTTTAGAGGAGTAATGAGCAAGAGCTGCAAGAATGAAAATATCAGACCTGACAACTTTTAGCAAGAAGCCTAGGCAGTAGAAGTTATCAAATGCTATTATGGCAGAGAGAAGAGGGTGGAGAAAAACCTTTAAACTATCTTAAATAACTATGACTTCAAATCCATTCCATTAATAATAATATAAGGTTGTAACTCAATCTCTTATGTCTCCCTCTCTATTCTCCTTTTCTTTATTCCTTTTCCATCATGTTTTCTTTCCTTCTTTCTTCTCTCTTCACCTATTTCTTATATCAGTGCTTCCTCCTTTATTTCTTTCATTCTGACCTCATCTCTCTATCCTTTGCTCATGTAGGAATATAAAGATGTAACTTAACAATATAGGCACAGGGAAAGGTAAGACACATGAGCAAAGTCAACCATCTTCGTTTGTTTTGTATTTTCATTAAAAAATACTTTAGACTGTCTATAAAGTGCAAGTCATCATGCTAGGCATTATGCAGAAAGCAGAAAGGTGAACATATATTCCCTGTGCTGTATAAGTGGTTATAGTCTAATGGTGGGAAGAAAAAATAGCCATAACTTGGGAGAACTGTTCAGTTAGTATCTTAAGAGAGGAAACACAACCTGTGGTGGGAGAAGGGAGTAATTCAGGTGCATTCCATGGAGTTTGTAGAATTAGATCCATGGAGGGGTGTGTATACAGCAGTTCATTTATTCAACATTCATTCAACAAATGTTTGCTGTGTATCTGTCTCTATGTGCCAGGTATTGTGCCGGGAACTACGTGTGTGACAATGAGCACAAGCAATATGGTCCCAGTATTCATGACACTTCTGGTCTAGTGTGGGACATGGACTTGAAACAAATAGACATGCATATTCACTTGTAAGTAACAAATGAAGGGAAAGCACCAGGTCCCCAGAGATAGAATAACATTGGGAACCTAATTTAGATTGGCAGTGGGGCATCACAGAGTATGCTGAGGTTTTAGAGATGAACATAAGATGACGTGGGGAAGAGCAAGGAAAGTTCTCCAGGCAGCAGTAACAGCATGAGCTGAAGTCTTGGGGCACTTTTCTGGTACTTCAAAAAATAAAAAGTAGACATCGGTGGTCTGAGCTCAGGAGAGGGAGAGTAATAGGATATGAAGTTGGGGACTTGACAGAGGCTAGATGGTGTGGGGCCTATTAAGTCACGGTGAGGATTTTGGATTTTATCTAAGTGCAGTTTAAAAAGGTTGAGAAATTTAAGCAGGCGAGCAATATGGCCCAGTTCATATTTTAAGAAGTACCCTCTGGCTACGATTGAAAGACTGAATAATTAGAAGGTACAAGTTTGGGCATGAAGAGTCCCACGGTGAGGATTTTGGATTTTATCTAAGTGCAGTTTAAAAAGGTTGAGAAATTTAAGCAGGTGAGCGATATGGCCCAGTTCATATTTTAAGAAGTACCCTCTGGCTACGATTGAAAGACTGAATAATTAGAAGGTACAAGTTTGGGCATGAAGAGTCTAGGTGATGGTGGTTGGGATGGACTTGGGTGGCAGCCATGATGTGGAGACCAATTTTAGAGT
>NW_007772988.1:0-4625 GCF_000696425.1 Galeopterus variegatus | reverse complement strand
TACAGCCACTCTGAGAAATTATTTGAAATTATGTCCTAAAGTTAAAGATACATAGATCGATCGATAGATAAATGAGCAAAATATAAGTACAGTAATACTCATAGTGGCATAATTAGTAGTGATTCTTAACTAGAAACACCCAAATGTTTATTGACAATTGAATAGATAAATAAATTGTGATATATTGACAATGAAAAATTACAAAATGTAAATAAACAACCACAGATACACATAATGTGGATGAATCTCACAAATTTAAGACTGATCAAAAGGAGCCATATCACAGGGAAATAGATATCACGTGTTGTCGCTCATATGTGGGAACTAAAAATCTAAATAAGTTAAACCTTTAGAAATAGAGAGTAGAATTGTGGTTATTAGAGTCTGGGAAGGAGGGGGTATGGAAGAATAGGATGTTGTTGGTTAATAGACATAAAATTCTAGGCAGACAGGAAAAATAAGTTCTAGTGGTGTACAGTAGTGCTAGCCATTTACAATTAACAATAATTTATTATATGTTTTCAAATGGCTGGAAGAGAGAAACTCAAATGCTCTCATTACAAAGAAATGATAATTTTTTGCTCTATTTGCTAACTACCCACATTTGATCAGATTGTATACCTATATTGATCATATATTGTATAACTCTGTACCCTATAAATATACACAATCAATATGTTGCAATTAAAAAATAAATAAATTTCCTTTAAAAAGGAGATACATACCAAGACTATGTACTGTATGATTTCACAAGCTAAACTCTTGTGTGAAAACTCAGGTTATTTGGGGAAGGATGAGGGGTGATGATTAGGGTCTTGTGTGAAAACTCAGGTTAGATACACATAATGTGGATGAATCTCACAAATTTAAGACTGATCAAAAGGAGCCATATCACAGGGAAATAGATATCACGTGTTGTCGCTCATATGTGGGAACTAAAAATCTAAATAAGTTAAACCTTTAGAAATAGAGAGTAGAATTGTGGTTATTAGAGTCTGGGAAGGAGGGGGTATGGAAGAATAGGATGTTGTTGGTTAATAGACATAAAATTCTAGGCAGACAGGAAAAATAAGTTCTAGTGGTGTACAGTAGTGCTAGCCATTTACAATTAACAATAATTTATTATATGTTTTCAAATGGCTGGAAGAGAGAAACTCAAATGCTCTCATTACAAAGAAATGATAATTTTTTGCTCTATTTGCTAACTACCCACATTTGATCAGATTGTATACCTATATTGATCATATATTGTATAACTCTGTACCCTATAAATATACACAATCAATATGTTGCAATTAAAAAATAAATAAATTTCCTTTAAAAAGGAGATACATACCAAGACTATGTACTGTATGATTTCACAAGCTAAACTCTTGTGTGAAAACTCAGGTTAGTGGTTATCTTTGGGGAAGGATGAGGGGTGATGATTAGGGTCATAGGAGCAGGGTAGCTTCTGAGTCCTGGCATATTTCATTTCTTGATTCAGGAAGTAGTTACATGGCCATTTGCTTTCTGAGAGTTTATTCGGCCACACAATTATGTTTTGTAAACTTTTCACTATATTTATTATACTTCACAATAAAAACAGTGTTAAATAAAAAATTGAAATAATATCTTGTTTAGAAATAAATCCATATGTGGTAAAAACTCTTTTTTTAAAAAAATAAACAAAAATTTCAAAATAATGTTCAGCTTTCAGGTGAGAGGCAGAGGGAATGATCAGGCAAGAACACACAAGGAAGTTTGCCAGCAAAAGCAATGCTGTTATCTAGGCTTCCCGTTACAGTGCTCTAACAAGACTCCAAAATACAGACAGTAGCCTAAGTAAGACAGAAATTCTTCTCTCTGCTTGCTCTGGCTCTCACTATCTCGCGCTCATTCATTCTCTCTCCAGGGTACTGAACATGGCAAAATCCAGTGCCGACAGGCTGGGAAGCATTAATGAACTAGAGTTCTTTAATCTGATTTTCATTTTTTAATATAGCACAAAACTACATCTTTCTATTAGCCCACAAGAAAAGGAAAAAAAAAAAAAAAAAAAAAAAAAGAAAGGAAAGTGAAAATGGGACAGGCTCTGATATTCCCCTTAGTTATCCCTATAACTTGATCCTGATAAGTCCTTGGCTGGGGGGCAGAGAACAGCTAAAGAAAAATCTGCTTTACCAAACAGGACTGGCTGAATTCCTAGGAGTACCAATAAAGTTTGCTTAAGCATAATAGAGTTAAACAAACATATACTTCCTTAGGCTAAGATGTTTGTTCCTTGACAGAAAGGCTTTTAAGACAGTGTCTGTGACTCCAATCTCAACTTGTCTTGCAGCCCACCATCAACCATAAACTTGCTTTGAAGTTCACACACCTCCAGACTCAAAGGAGCCGAGGAGAACCTTAGTCAGGATGCCAGAAATAGTTGTGCTGACTTCATCTGCATGATAGTCAGATTCCCACACAAATTCTGGGACCCACACTCATGATTTTTGCTCTATAAATGCGTGTAATACTTGTGATACTAAACTGTCTAGGAGTTTGAGGTCTTCAAGCCCCTTTAGCTACTTTGATCTCTCGGGCCATTCAAAAATAAGCCTTTCAAGTCACTTGGCATTGCAGACAACGAACCCCCTCTTAGTTTGGTAACAAGAGGTAGAAAACATAAGCCTTTCCATTTAAAAATTAAAATTTAGAGGATTCGTAGGACACTTCCAGGGTTATCTCTTTGCTGAGAACCTAACCTCAGATAACCTCATCAAGCTTCAAGAGAGATTTGAAACTGTAGTCTTTAACCGTACATTTGTATGACCTTTTATTACCATAGAATAAGGGGAAAAGATATGGAAGACAGAAGAAGCAGACTCTGAAAAGGGTATTATTGTACATCTTTAGCTGAATGTTAGGTTTATATGTATGGCCAAATTTTATAATTTACATATTTGATTTGTATATCAATTATTACATTAGATTTAAAATACAGAAAAACCATAATCAACTTTATACAGGCAAGATCTATGACTCTAATGGAATAAAATTAGAAATCAATAACAGAAATATAGACAAAGTTACTAACATCTAGAATCAACAACAGCTATTTTATTAAATAGCGAGTTAGAAAGAAAACCACAAGGGTAATTACAAAATATATAGCCTGAATAAAAATTAAATAATATAGATGGCAAATTTTGTGGAATATACATAAATCATTACTTATGGGGGAATTTTGTTATTATTTATCAGGAAATAAAAAATTTTGGAGTAAGTAATCTAAATATTCAAATTAAGATGTTTGGAAGGAAAGAAAAATGAGCAAACCTAAGGACAGGAGAAAGAAATCAATAATAAATGTAATGGCAAATTCAATGTAATAGGAAATAAGACAAACAAAATAAAAAAATTAAGAAAATTAAATCTTGTTCCATCTATTTATTTTTTATACATTCTAATAAGTTTCTATTTTTATTTATTTATTTATTTATTCATTTATTTGTTTGTTTGTTTGTTTATTTATTAATTATTGGTTATGAATATTCTTGAGATACAAAGCTGATTGTCATCCCTCGTGCCCATGATGTGAGGGCCAGATTCATAGAGGCAGCATATGCATGACCACAAATTGCATTTGTACCTCTTGTCCCCCACCCAATTATCCCCAACCTCCCTCTCCCTCCCCCTTTCTCCCTCACTCCACTCTGTAGCCCAAGGAATGTTCTCTCCCTCCGCAACACCAATGCACCACTGTGATCTTTCTCTTCTTCCTTCTTTCTCTCTTAGCTCCCACTTATGAGTGAGGACATGTGGTATTTATCCCTCCGTGCTTTGCTTATTTCACTCAACATAAGTTTCTTCAGACTCACCCATGTTGTTGCAAATGGGAGTAGTTCATTCTTTTTTATGGCAGAGTAGTATTCCATGGTGTATATATGCCACATTTTCCTTATCCAATCATCTATCGATGGACATTTATGTTGGTTTCATATCTTGGCTATTGTGAACAGTGCTGCAATGACCATGGAAGTATTCCATGGTGTATATATGCCACATTTTCCTTATCCAATCATCTATCGATGGACATTTACGTTGGTTTCATATCTTGGCTATTGTGAACAGTGCTGCAATGACCATGGAGTGCAAGTATCCCTTCAACATGATGATTTCCATTCCTCTGGGTATATTCCCAGAAGTGGGATTACAGAATAGTATGGAAGATCTGTCTGTAGTTGTTTGAGAAACCTCCATACTGTTTTCCAAAGTGGTTGTACTAATTTACAGTCCCACCAACAGTGTAGGAGTGTTCCCTTTGCTCCACACTCTTGCCAGCATTTGTTATTCACCATCTTTTTTATTATAGCCAGTCTAACTGGAGTGAGGTGGTATCTCAATGTAGTTTTAATTTGCATTTCCCTCATAACTAGTGATGTTGAGCATTTTTTCATGTACCAGTTGGCCATTTTTATGTCTTCCTTTGAAAAGTGTATATTCAGTTCCTTTGCCCCTTTTTTAATTGGGTTGTTTGTTTTTCTACTGTATAATTCCTTGAGTCCCTTGTATATATTACAGATATTAACCCCCTTTGGATGTATAGTTAGCAAAAATTTTCTCCCACTCTGTAGGTTGTTGTTTCACTCTGTTGATTG
>NW_007772987.1:2582-4626 GCF_000696425.1 Galeopterus variegatus | reverse complement strand
CCCATAAATAGGATATTTTTTAAAAAAGAAAGACATAAGGCTAATAAACATGAAGAAAATCCAGCCTCACATGTGATCAACCACTTATCTATCAAGTTGTCAGAGATGAAAAACAACACCCCCCATGTTAGGGAAAGCTCTGGGCAGGCAGTGCACAATTGCCTACATGAATGCCAGCAGTGTAAATAGAAGAAAACTTTCTGGAAAGCTAATGGGCCATGTAGATAATTCTTTAAGTGAAAAGTCTTTGACAACTTCTGATATTTTATCCTTAGAAAATTATCAATGACATGCCTGGAGATTTAGGTCAAGGATGTTCATTTGCAGCTTACTTTAGAATTTCAGTACAGAGGGCCGACCCTGTGGCTCACTCGGGAGAGTGCAGCGCTGGGAGCGCAGCGGCCCGGGGAGCGCTGAGGCCGTGGGTTCGGATCCTATATAGGGATGGCCGGTGCACTCACTGGCTGAGCATGGTGCGGACGACACCAAGCCAAGGGTTGCGGTCCCCTTACCGGTCACAAAACAAAAAACAAACAAACAAAAAAGAATTTCAGTACAGAACATTTAGGAGACATCTGTCATCTGAGGCTGGTTAATAAATTAAGATTTAGCCTATGTAATGGAATACTATGAAACTTTTTTTAAAAAGAGTAACAATGTAGAATGTTGTCTCCACATATGAAAAAAATATAAAACTGGAGTATAGTACAAATCATTTGTGTCAAAATTCTGTATCTTGCTGTGTTTAATATTTTAACACACATATGTGGAAGAATACAAAGATACTTCAAAAAGTTCATGGAAAGATTTGTATTATCATTTTTTAATTCCATTTTTCCACAAACTTTCTGAAGCACCCTTGTACTCATGTACGGTTAACAATAAATATGCCAGGACTCGTCAAGACTACCAAGGTCATGAAAAGCAAGGGATAACTTAGAAACTGTCACAGTCCCAAGGATCCTGGAAAGATATGAAAATTCAGTGCAATGTACCCTGGATTGGATCCAGGAACAAAAAGGGGACATAAATGAAAAAACTGATGAAATCTAAATAACGTCTGTAGTTTAATTAATAGTAATATACCAGTGTCAGGTTCTTGCTTTTGACCAATATACCACAGTAATGTAAAGTGTTAGCAATGGGGAAACTGTGTGAGGGACATAGGGGAACTGTCTGTAAACTATCTTTGCAACTTTTAAAAATTCTAAAATTAATCCAAACTAAAAAGTTTATTAAAAATATCAAGACTTTTTAAAAAATGTGTATCCTCTAGGAGTGAAATTGGGTTGAGAAACATAAAAACTTTCAGATTTTATGTGTATAAGGTTATACAATGACCATGCATAATATAAAATAAAGGATAAACTGATTTAAAAATAAAACAATATTGTAGAAATACATTTGTGAACATGGAATAATAAAAAAGCAAATTATAATACAATGTGATCCTATGTAAATATTTTTGTAAAGCTGATTATTTGTTTTTGCCTACTTTTATATTCCAGTTTTAAAACAAATATGAACTACTCATGGGATAAAAAAAAATAATTAAAGTTTAAAAAAATCCCTGAAGGTGGGCATGGGGCAGGTGGAATTCCCAAATCTTTGGTCTTATGAGTAGGAAACAGAGGTTTTCTGATTATGCACTTGCTCCTTAAAACTTTGGGGCCACAAAAAAGATCTTCTTTGTTGATTGTGATTTTGACTCTCCTTTCTGGGAATAAATGTAAATAAATATGTATTCCTTTGCTCTAATTATGATCCAACACATCTTGTCTCTGCTTAGGTCAGTATATCCAAGACAGAATGGTGAAGATGAGAGTCTTGATATGAATTAAAAAGAAAAGAAAAAGAGAGACAGAAGAGACTTTAACAGTATGAACATTATTTCCTGCTGAATTGGTTATTTATCACATGCTTTTCACAGAGAATGACAGCCAGCTGAATAAGAGAAAATACAAAATCACTAAACTTAAACATTGCTATTGGAAAATTGAAGATGAAATGCAAATAACCATTTTGCCTATTTCATGTTTATCGC
>NW_007772987.1:0-1582 GCF_000696425.1 Galeopterus variegatus | reverse complement strand
CTGCTCTCCTTCCCAGGTTCTCCTTGCTTCCAAACCCCCTTCATCCTCACCGCCTCCACTAACCCCTACTTCTGATAATTTTGACCCTGAGGACGAACCCCCCCCATTCAGGTCTCCTTCTCCTGTAACTTCCTCTGCTCTCCAAACCCCTCAGTTAACTCCGCTCCATCTGCCTCCTGCGCCCAGCCGGCCAGCCAGTAAACAGCCCTGGTCTCCGGGACAACCGCCGTGGGGTGAGGGGCCACCTAGTCAGCCTGTTCTCCCTCCTGCCTGTTTCTTCCAGCCCCGCTTTGCCGCCATTTTCTGTCCCTCAACCCCCACAAGCAGCTCCACCGCCATCTTCTTTTCCTCTGTCGCCATCTTTTCTCCAGACATTTTCTAGCCCCACCTTACCGCCATCTTGTTCCCTGCCGACTCCCATTTCACCTGCCCTGGTACCTTCCTTTAGTACCCCTGTAACTCGTTCCCGGGTACTCCTCCCTTCCTCTACCATGCCTCCTCTCCACGAAGTAGCTGGTGCTGAGGGGTTCGTTAGGGTACACGTTCCCTTTTCATTAGCTGATCTCGCCCAGCTAGAAAGGAGATTGGGGTCCTACACCACCGACCGCTCTACTTACATTAAAGAATTCCAATGGGTCCTTCAGGCATACGGTCTCACACATCATGACATCTATATGCTCCTGGCCAACACCCTCCTTCCTGAAGAATGCAACGGTGTCTGGGGCGCAGCTCAGGGCCATGCAGATGAAGTCCACCGCACAAACCCTGCCCTCCCCATTGGCCCCCAGGCAGTCCCCAAACAGGATCCACATTGGGATTACAACACGCCACAGGGAATTCAGGCCAGAGATCACTTTAGTTCTTGCCTCCTGGCCAGTCTTAAAAAGGCCACTCACAAAGTTGTTAATTTCCAAAAAGTCCAGGATGTTCTCCAAAAAAAGGAAGAAACCCCATCCAAGTTCCTTAATTGCCTAACTCAGGCTCTCCAACAATACACCAACCAAGATCCCACCTCAGAAGACGGACACCACGTCCTTATGACATACTTTTTGGCTCAATCCTACCCCGACATCAAGGCTAAACTAAAAAAACTGGAACAGGGCCCTGCTACTCCCCAGACTGAAATTTTATCAGTGGCCTTCAAGGTCTTTCATAATAGGGAGCAGGAATGAGAATGGGAAAAGGAATGGTGCAAACAAAAGGCTGATCTGGCCAACCTCCAAATGCTGGCCAAAGTAATTACTCAGCCTTCTAAGTGCCCTTCCGGGCCCTCCACCTCCAAAGCTCCCCCTGGTGCATGTTTTAAATGTGGCAAAGAAGGTCATTGGTCAAGGAACTGCCCATCGCCCAGAAAGCCCATCAAGCCATGTCCTAAGTGCCAAGAAATGGGGCATTGGGGCTCCGACTGCCCACTCACCTGAAGGGGAGACTGGCCTAACAAGCCCCAGCCATCCCGGGTGCCTCAAGCACCTTTGGTGGGACTGGCTGAAGAGGAAGAAGACTGACGGGGTCCTGGCTCCTTCCCGACCATGACCATCATGAAAAGCGAGCCCAGGGTAACTATTGTCGTGGATGGCCGACC
>NW_007772986.1:3657-4626 GCF_000696425.1 Galeopterus variegatus | reverse complement strand
GAAAGTGGTCACATTAGTATATTTGGAATTTATTCTAAGGGCATTGGGAAACTATTTAAGAATTTTAAGTAAGGCTAATGATATGAAGAGATTAGCATAGTAAGATCATTCTGGCTACTGTGTGAAGAATGAATTGTAGGTGGCTTAGATTAGATTGTGGTGAGGTGATGGCTAGATAAGGGCGTATTTAATTTGTGTCTCGCAGGTAGCATTTACAGGATTTGGTTATTGATTTTAAATGTTGAAAGGGAATTGTCAAGGATCATTTCTAGTTTTCTGAGAGGAAGAAGTGAGTACATGAAGGTACCACATAACTGAGATAGAGAAGAGTAGTGAAGAGTAAGGATTTTTTTTTTTTTGGAGGGGGAAGAAGTTGGGAGACAGTTTGTTGTTTAGTTTTAAATATTTTAAGTTCACAATGCTTTTGGGAATACCCAAATGGAAATGTTAAGTAGACAGTAGTGTATGTGGACTGGTGTTCAAAAGAGATGTCTTGGTGGGGTATAGGAAGGTACTTCAAAAGGTTCATGGAAAGATTTGTATTATCTTTCAATTCTATTTTTCCACAAACTTTTTAAAGTACCCTATATATTTATTAGTCTTTAAAACAGAGCTTAGGGCAAAATCCTCGGGAGAAAAATGTATAGAGTGAAAATAGAATAAAGGGGCCAGAATTGAGCTCTGGTAAGAGATTGGGTAGAGAAAAAGGAAACAAACAAAGGAGATGAGAGTGACCAGTAAGGTAGGAAAAAAATCAGGAAAAGGCAAAGTGTAATTGAAACTAAAGGAAAATTAAAGGAAAACAGCCACCAAGGAGGTGGATGAGGGTAAACTGTGTGTTGTATCAACTGTGTGCTGAAATCAATAAAATAATGATTAGAAAATTGTTCATTTGGTTTGGCAACATAGAGAGGTCATTGATGACTTTTAGTTAGCTTTTACTATGTAACAACTCCCCCCCCCCCCCCC
>NW_007772986.1:0-2657 GCF_000696425.1 Galeopterus variegatus | reverse complement strand
CCCCCCCCCCCCCCCCCCCCGATTTAATGGCTTAAAACAATCATTCCTAGTTCTGCAGTCTGGCAATTTGGGTTTGGCTTGTCTGGACGGTTCTGATCTAGGTGAGACTTAGATGATTTCAGCTGGTGCCACTCATGCATCTATAGTTATGCAGCTGTGGTCACCTGGTGGTTTGGCTAAGGCTGGCTTGTTCATGATGATCATGGTTGGGATATCGGGGGCCTCTCTCCATATAATTTCTGATTTTGCAGTGGGATAGCTGGGGCTTGCTCACATGTCTAGAGGGGGGTTTCAAGAGCAGCAGGTCTGCAAACCCAAAGCACAAGCACTTATTAAGCTTGCCAATGTCCCACTGGCCAAAGCAAGTCATGAGACCATCTCAGATTCAGGGGCTGGAAAATCACTCTTCTTGATGCAACAAAGTCACATTGCAAAGGTATAGATACAAGGGGAAAATTTTGTTGCCATTTTTTGCTGTCTGCTACAGAGACCATGGCAAAAACATTATTAATGAGGATGGCTGGGTTTGGGGGTAGAGGGCTGTTTGGAAGCCAGATTGAATTAGCATGAAAAGTGAATGGGAATTGAAGGTAGAAAATATAGATTACTTTTTGAGAAGTGAAGGTAATTTGAGAGAAGACTGTAGCTGGAGGAGGGATATTTGTAGTCTAAGCAGGCATATTTTATTTTCTTTACTTTCTTGCCTAAATGCCTTTCTTCTATCCAAGAACAGAGTATACTTGAATACTTAGAAAAAGGATCTAGTAGATACAGTTTGCTGATGCAGAGGAAAGGAAGTAACTAATGAAGTGAAAGTCTCTGAGAAACCTGTAGAGGATGGGATTTTGTGTACCTGTGGAGGAATTAGTTTTTCTTGTGAGAAGGGCTCCTTTCTTTCTGGTAACAGAAAGGAAGGACAGAATGGGTGCAAATGTATATAAGCAAATATATATAGATTTGGTGATGGGAGGCTGAGGAAGTTTCTGTTTGACAGAGCTTCTGTTTTCTCAATGAAGTAGAAGGAATCTACTGAGTGGGAGGTTGTACTAGAATGTGTGCTTGAGATTCGATGTGAATAGAGAAGTACTGCACATAATTTTGTCTCCCCACACAATGGGACATTGAGCTGACTGCTGGCCAGAGAAATACTAATCATTCAGTACATGAGAGATATTATCACTATTAATATAAAAAGTATTACTTTAAAGAAATTTAACAGAACACTTTCTGTGCTGTTTGTTAGAAACTGTTCCTGGTTGAGATATTCCAGGGCCTGGGGCTCTTTTTCTGTTTGAGCCACTTAAGCTTTACTATCTTCCATAATATTGGTGGTTCTTAAAAAGGAGGTAGGCAAGACAGTAACATGTTCACCCTTTGATATATAAACATTAACAAAATATGAGTTCAAGGAATGAATCTGCTTTCTAAAAGGACTGTCTAAAACATTTAAAATTACTGTTTTACCAGAACACATAAGGAATAACTATTAAATAAACTTAATTCAAATTAATAAAGATTAATTCAAGCTGAATGGTGGGTTAGTGGGTTAACACTGTGAAAAAAACAGCTTTTTGTTTAAATAGTTGGAAAACTATGTAAATGTGGACTTAAGGTTATATACTTAGAGGAGAATAGCATAATTTATTTTCTCTTTTTTCTCTTAGGAAAAACTCTCAGATTTTTAGTTGTCCTTGACAAGAATAAGCCTAACTTCTTACACCGTTTAATTACTGAGTACTAGAAAGGTTGTCTTTATGGAGGGCACCATCTGCTGGTTGTAAGAGGTACCAGTTGTGGGAAAGACTGCCTTCTGCAGTTATCAGACTCTTCTCAGGATCTTATATTTTTCTCCTTATTTCAACTCAAACCTGGAGTGAAATCCCAGGAGGAAAAACAGCTTTCAATAAACATGGCCAAGTAGGGAGGGGTTCTACTAGTGGTTTGATTTGATTTCTGTGACTGTGAACTTAATGTCACATTGTGAATTTTAAAGAAAACTCAATGAAAATGGCAGATGCTGGTCTTCATTTCTTCCTAGATCAGTTAAAAAATATGATTGCTGTTGCTGCTATTGCTCTTGCCCTTGCTCTTCGATCCAGTCAGTGCTTCGTTTTTCTTTTCCATTCAACAAAATGATCTTACATATTTTTACTGCAGTCTCTTATTTAGTTTCATCTATGAACATTTATTTGCATCTGATAATATCAGAGTGAAGGATGATGATTTCAAGGACTTTTTCCCCTAGAACTGTTAGCATGATTAAAAAGATACTGATACGTTTTCTTTAATGACCATTTTGAACTTATTCAAAGCTCTTTAGTATTAGAATATTTTCTGGTATTTTACTTATTCATAATGGATGTAAAAATGTAATTATAACTATATGCATATAATACTTTTAATTAACTGCTTTCTGAAAGTGTTTCAAATTGCCCTTTGAAAATAGGGAAATTCTAGGTTACAATAGTTTTACTATAATTGGGGGCAAATTTAAAGTTTGGTGTTTTTTAAGTGGAGAAAGAAATTGATAAATCAGCACTTTGTTCAATAGTGTATAAAATAGATTTAGATTCAGGTCAGTTTTATAAAATTATTTTTTTATTTTTTATTTTTTATTTTTTTTCCTTTTTGTCTTTTTTACTGACCGGTAACGGGAT
>NW_007772985.1:2501-4626 GCF_000696425.1 Galeopterus variegatus | reverse complement strand
ATTGAGTTACCTAGCATGGAAACATGTAAACAGATAGGAGATGGGACAGATTTAGGTTTCTCTTCCTGTGTTGCCAGGTTCAGTCTCAGTAGAAGGAAGATTAACCACAAACTGGTAACTGGGGACTTGGTGATAAAAGTGGCACTAGTTAGGGACTTTGGGGACACAGTCTTGTGTCCAGATTACACAGGTTATTGCAGCACACCTGCAATAACAATGAGACTTTCCTCCCTGACATGGATAGAAAGGTTGCACTATGTGGCAGGCGTCCAGGGGCTTAGTAGGTCAAGAGCTCCTTCTCTTTTTGCTCCATCTGAAGATTTTTTACCTGGCCAAGGTGGGTGATAGTTCTAAGTTCTCAGTGTCACTATAGGCATCTTCCTGCCATACCAGTCATTATTGCCCCTGTTTCTCTACTGTCCTCTGCACTCCAATCTCATTGACCTGTTTCTAGTTTAGGGAAGATTAAGCACTCCCACTTCTCGAGAGTGTTTCTGGGTCATTTCCTGGGGGTTGTGTTCTCTCGTTAAAGACAATATTTTAGTTCCCATTAATATGCATTTTGCATCCATAAACGGAAACCCCTTCCATCTATAAAGTGTCTGAAAGTTGGAGACCATAGGATAAACTTATTTTATAACAGCATGTTAGTTACATTTTCAAATAATAGGCATTAAATTTAAAACTAAGTTTAATTGTTGGTTGGAAAAAAGTACAATAAATACACCACAGAGAGTTCCAAAGTCTGGATATATAGGCAAAATCATATATTTATTGTATGTGATACAGATGGGGAAACTGAGCCTCAGAATGGCTAAGAGCTCAGAGTTGGTAAGTAGATGATCAGATCCAGAATTCAAGCCCATATCAGTCTGCCTCCAAAGCTATGTTGTTTATCTCAGACTAGGTGTAAACATCTCAAATCAGAATCAGTTCCCCAACACATTTATGTACTATTTCTCATTAGAAGTTTATAAATAACAGTCCAAGACACCAATTGACCCACCTTGAGAGTGATGGATGAAGTAGTCTACATGCTTTTAATGTATTGGGAAAGAATTGGATTAAGCTTTGGTCACTTCAAGACATGAAGAAAATGATCTTTTCACTATTTTTCCTAAAGAATTTTCTCAAAATATTTGTGTACCTTTCAAAAAGAAACCTTTTTATCCTAAAGCCAATTCTTTGTGTAATGAACTTGTATTTGTTCTATGACATTAAATGTATGTGCATGTCAATGTCCTCTACTCGAGGCAGAAATCCAATCACAGGGTGCTGTTATATCTAATGTGTTCACACAATGTATGGCACAGTACCCTAAGCAGCTGTGGCGATACACACTTAAAGAAACATTAAATGTTTGGGCTGAATAGTACCTCATTATAGGCTACTCCAACCTCCCTGCTACTCTGATTAGGAAACTGAGGCCCATTTAGTCATTCAGCACAATCCTACTGTGCGGCTTCATTGGGTGAGAAAGAGATGAACCAGCTCAAAAAGTCAAATGACAGCTTAAGAATACTCATGGCTCCATGCCAGATGTAGAATAATGAAGTTGGGACAATGGCGCTGGGAATGCTTAGGATGTAGCTGTCATAGCACACATCCGACATGATTTACAAAGGTGTTGATGGCAAAAGGCTACGTGAATTCAAACTCAGTGAGTACCAAGAGAAGGAATGTTTTTAAATATTAAGATCTGAGGACTTCAAAGAAATATTCCAAAGCTCACACAGAAAATCCACTTAGGTGGGAGGGACATGACTTAATAGAATTGTTGAGCATTGAACAGAGTATTCTCTGGGAAAAGGCAGGCTTTGGGGCAGCCTGGTGTCTAACAGGTACAAGGTGGAGCTCACGAGGCTCTCCAGCCTTGAGACATCAGAAAGTCACTTCTGTCCTGGGTGGAACCAGTTTCTCTGGACTCATATCTTTCTCTCCTCCACTCTACTCTGCAAGTGAAATCTAAGGGCACTCCCACCTAAACAGATAGTGAATTACAAGTGAAATCAGGCATCTCTGGTGAATCCAGGAGGTTAAGGGAAAAAAGAAAAGAAAAGAAAGCTGTCTTCTAAGTGACCTTACTGGCAAGGCAGTGAGCCCACAGAGAAGAACTTGGAATTCT
>NW_007772985.1:0-1490 GCF_000696425.1 Galeopterus variegatus | reverse complement strand
GGTGGGTTTTTAGGGTGAGTAACTCTTCCTTTGGATTAGTTATGTCCTCAAGAAGCCTGCCGTCCTGTAGATGGGTCCAGTTTATGTCTAAACTATATTTGTTCTAAGGACTCACGTGTATCTGGACAGGTTTGGAGGGCATGTGAGCTGGAACCACTAAGAATTAATGGTGATCTGGAGAAGTCCAAGCCACAAGTTTGATTCAGGGCTAATGGAGCAGTGTCACAGGCAGTATGATAGATGGCACGTCCATGTAGCCCTGAGTGTGTATGATGACTAAAGGTGGAAAGAGACTCCCATTAAAAAGCAAGTGAAAAAGCGAAATCACGTCACTACACTCTCCATGAGACTTGGTGAGAACAGTTAGTCAACAGCATCAGGACCAGTAGGNTGTGGCTCCCAGGACTCCGTGGATTCTTCCAGGAGACCTTGGCCTTGGGGAACATCTAATTGACCCTTTAAGGAATATGTGGTCATAAAGAACCTAAATTTCTGTTTATGCCTCCAAAGTCTACTGACCATTAACTCTGGGTGTAGGGGTAGGTGGGTTTTTAGGGTGAGTAACTCTTCCTTTGGATTAGTTATGTCCTCAAGAAGCCTGCCATCCATGTAGATGGGTCCAGTTTCTGTCTAAACTATATTTGTTCTAAGGACTCACGTGTATCTGGACAGGTTTGGAGGGCATGGGAGCTGGGACCACTAAGAATTAATGGTGATCTGGAGAAGTCCAAGCCACAAGTTTGTTTCAGGGGTAATGGAGCAGTGTCACAGGCAGTATGATAGATGGCACATCCATGTAGCCCTGAGTGTGTATGATGACTAAAGGTGGAAAGAGACTCCCATAAAAGAGCAAGTGAAAAAGCAAAGTCACATCACTACACTCTCCATGAGACTTGGTGAGAACAGTTAGTCAACAGCATCAGGACCAGTAGGACCAGGAATTGGCACCCGCAGTACAAATGTCAGCAGCCTGGTATCACAGATCAGCTGTCTCCATGAGGACGCTGGCAGGCGCCAGTGCTGAGGCCACCCTGGGACAGGCAGGGATTGGTCAGCACGGGCAGTCAAAGCACAGGGTTCCCTTCCTCACACATCCTCCTCCCCAAGACAAAAGGATTAATTTGCCGAATGTATGTGAGAAACCTGCAGGGGCATTTCAGAAACATTCATGAGGAATTTGAGAGAAGTTGCCATTCTTGCAGAGTGGTTGGGGTGGAGCCAGAAAAATACTGTTTGATGACTCGTGATGAGCTGTATTTATTTATTCCTGTGCTGGTGCAACTTCTAAAGTACAGGTTAGGTAAGAAAAACCTGTGCATTTTTTTCTTAGGTACAACGTAGTTGTGGAATCCAGTCCGACAGCCTGATAAATTATAAAATATACTTTTCACCCTTCTGGTCTTCCTGTGGCCCC
This sequence comes from Galeopterus variegatus, assembly GCF_000696425.1. Classification (NCBI taxonomy): domain Eukaryota; kingdom Metazoa; phylum Chordata; class Mammalia; order Dermoptera; family Cynocephalidae; genus Galeopterus; species Galeopterus variegatus. The sequence goes on along the minus strand of NW_007772985.1, from coordinate 76 downwards.
TCCTGCATCCTCTCTATGTACTGCCATGTGAACAAGCCAGTCAAGATGAGAAAAATAATGACTTTGAGTGGACCAA
>NW_007772984.1:914-4627 GCF_000696425.1 Galeopterus variegatus | reverse complement strand
GTGAACTCCTGTAGTACCATATTCTAAAACAGGCAATATGTTTTATAATTAAACCCTATGTCGTATTTTTATTTAATGGTTTCCTATGGGCAAGTTTTAGTTCTATAGCTAGACTATAAAATTTTTGAGAAAAGTAATACAGCACACAGCATGTGAACTCCTGTAGTACCATATTCTAAAACAGGCAATATGTTTTATAATTAAACCCTATGTTGTATTTTTATTTAATGGTTTCCTATGGGCAAGTTTTAGTTCTATAGCTAGACTATAAAATTTTTGAGAAAAGTAATACAGCACACAGCGGTGATAAATAGATATTTTCTTTTGAAGTTTCTGAGTACTTAGTACATGCACCTTCTCTACTGGCATTTCACATGCATATTTCATTTAATGCTCACATCAATAAAGCAATTGTCCTTTTTTTTCCCTGACAGGTGAACTTAAGTTCAGACAATAAAATAGCTTGCAAACGTGTTTACACCACAAAGACACAGCACAAAGTCAAGGAACTGGAATCTGAACACATCTTTTTCTGACTTGAACTTTGTATTCTGAGCCAATATGCTGTAATGATTCTCTACAAGCTGAGTGCTTCAAAAAGGTAATGGAAGGTTTGTCAAAATATCCATAAATAGAGGTCAAACTTTTTTTGGTAAATAGGCAATGTGATTTACTCATATTGTTTCTCCTATGAGGAATATACATTCCTTTAGGTATTTCATGTGATAAACTATTGGATTGAAATCAAATTATCATAACTAAGCAATCTTACAAAGAAGCCTCATGATTAGATGCATAAACTCTCTGAGCAGAATGGTGTACCCAGTCCAGCATGGCAATATTTCAAAGGTCATATAAATGAATTAATTCAGTAAGCATTAATCAATACTAAATCTTAGGCATTGTGCTAAGCATCATGAATACAAAAAGAATGGCAGCCTCCTTATTCTCCATAAGCTTTCCATCTAGTGAGAGAAGGTATATGTGTAAACAGCACAATAAAATTCCTGATACAAGACAGACTCTCATCAAAAGATATGTATTAAATTTACATGTCTTAATATATTCACGGTAGTACAGGGAGATGAGTGATTAATTCTGTCTAGGTGGGGTGTAGTGGGAGATTTAGGATTCCCTAGAAAATAAGGCATTATACCGATGATTTGAAAGACAAGCGAACATTAACTAGAAATGGACTAATGAGAGAGACGTGCCAAAAAGTCAAGCGAATGTTATTTAAGATAGAAAACATGATTTGTTCAGAGACGCCCTTTGTTGATGCTGTGTATAAAAGGTGGAGGGATGAGAAGTAACAAGGGAAAGTTAGATGGGAATAGATTTGAAGGATCATCTGTCTCAACTTTCTTTACTCATAAATTCCTTAGTATTCCACTCTAATAATTTATTAGAATCTAACCCAGACCACATACAAAGTTTTTTTTATATTAGTTTATTTTAGTAAATAAGTACAATTTAGTATCTTTTATGCAAAGATAAGGATCTTCTGATTTGTTTCAAATTTCAATTGCAGGTTCTCCAAATACTTTAAACGTATGCATTTACTACACTAACAATATCCTCAATATAATTGTCCCTCAATTTAGCACTCTGTATTGACACCAGTGGCCATATGAAAATCAATAGCAAGCCAATTTTAAACACAGCATGGAAGCTCCCTGAAATAGGGATAAGAGAGCAGGTAAGCAGGGTGGTAAGGCTCTATGTAATAACCTTCTGGAAGAGTCATTTAAATTGGTTAATTTCATGACATTCATAAAATGCTTGCAAAAGAAAATGAGCTCTCTGGAGGAATAATGCTGTACTCATTTTTCTAACTTTCATATATTTTTATTTTTATTTTTAACTATTTCTGACAAATCAGGAACAGTTTTCTCCATTTTCTTCTACTCAGCAACCATCTCTTCACCATGTTAAAATGGATTGCTTCTTAAAACATTTTAAGAGTTGGTGGAAAAAAATGAACAGAAACAGAAAATGAGGTCAACTGTTTATTTAAAAGTTAACAAACTTTTCCACTTGATCTTACGACAGAGAAGAGTTTTCTAGTTAGATGTCTGCAAGGGAAGAATAGTTTTGTTATTTTTTTCCCCAGCAGATCAGCTTGTACATATTCTTTGAAAAAATAAATAAATATCAAGGAGATAAATGGGTGCATTAGATAAGTTGTAGCAAAATTATCTCTGAAATTGGAAATATCTTATCTCAACACACACGGTATGAAACATTGCTGCTGGATACAATGTAACACTAAAAACTCCTGAAAACAGATAACTTTTAAAAATGTTTGCTATATACCATTTACAAAGTAGCACTGACTTTTTCTTATTTAAAATAACATTGTTGATATATAATTGATAGGAATACATATGTTCAAAGTGTACACTTTGATGACATATGCATATACCTGTAAAACTTGTGTTTTTTGCAATTCCCGTAACATGTCCCACCTTGAATTCCCAGTCCCCACAGTTATCAGCTTACTGTCACTATTTATTAGTTTGTATTTTCTAGAATTTTATATAAATGGAATAATAGACAATGTAATCTTTTATTTTTTGGAGGAGCATCTGGCTTCTTTCATTCGAGAATATTCTATAGATTCCTTCACCCATGATGTTGCCGTGTCATTGGCTTATAATTTTTATTACTGAGTAGTATCCCATAGTATAGGCATCCCCCAATTTTTTAAAATCCACTCTCTGTTAATGGGTTTGTATTAGTTTGCTAGGGTGGCCATAAGAAAGTAGTATAGACTTGATGCCTTACAAAACAGAAATTTGTTTTCTTACAGTCTGGAGGCTAAAACTCAGAGATCAAGGTATTGGCAGTGTTTATTTCTTCTGATACTTCTCTCCGTGGCTTGCTTATTACCTTCTTCTCTCTGTGTCTTTCCTCTGACATCTCTATGTCCTAATCTCCTCTTCTTCTAAGGACACTGGTCATAATGGGTTAGGGCCCACTGGTCATATTGGGTTAAGGCTCACCTTAATGACCTCGCTTAACATTAATTACCTCTGTAAAGACCCTGTCTCCAAATACAGTCACATTTTGAAATAGTGGGGGTTAGGATTTATATAAATTTTGGGGTGACACAGTTCAGCCCAAAACAAGGTTATCTTCACTTTCTGGCTATGAACATTCACATACAAATTTTCTATGTACATATCCTTATCTTTTTTTTTGGTAAATACATGGAAATGGAATGTACGGGTCATATGGCATATGGTAGATATGAATTTAACTTTGAGAAATAACAAACATTTCCGAACTAGTTGTACCATTTTACAATTCTACCAGCAACAAGTGAGAGTTACTGTGTTCTGCATCATCACCAACACATGGTGTCATTCCTCTCTGTATGTGGAGTGTGTGTGTGTGTGTGTGTGTGTATGCACGTGCATGCATGAAACCTATTTCTTCTTTTTTTTTTTTCTTTCTTTTTTTTTGTGACCGGGAAGGGGATCGCAACCCTTGGCTTGGTGTCGTCCACACTGCACTCAGCCAGTGAGCGCACCGGCCATCCCTATATAGGATCTGAACCCACGGCCTCGGCGCTACCAGCGCCACCGCACTCTCCCAAGTGAGCCACAGGGTCGGCCCCTGCTGTTTCTTATTTTAATGGAGATTATAATGGGTGCTTAATGTCTTGATTCTTTAGTTGTGGCAACTGGATGTTTTGCTTTTTAAAAACT
>NW_007772984.1:0-360 GCF_000696425.1 Galeopterus variegatus | reverse complement strand
TGGGTGCTTAATGTCTTGATTCTTTAGTTGTGGCAACTGGATGTTTTGCTTTTTAAAAACTACACTTCATTTTTTAGACCAGTTTTTGTGGAGTATACTAATGTTTATAAAGAAGCAAATGTTTTTCACAGGGCCTAGTTTCCAAAGCCCTATAGTTTCAGGTATAGCTTAACCTTTTAAAATTACAAATAGAAATGTTAACCTTGCAAAAGACAGGATAGTTTCCCCAGGTTAAAATCTCTGAGATAGATAAAAAAATGTAATACAGCAAAGTTGCTGGCTCAAGGACAGACAAGTTGCTTGATTGTTATGTAAACATACTAAGGAAATTGCTGTAGGGAAAGAAAATGTTTGCTAAGA
>NW_007772983.1:2638-4627 GCF_000696425.1 Galeopterus variegatus | reverse complement strand
CCTGATTTGAGCATCACAAGTATTGATATTCACCAAAGTACCCCACAGATATGTATAACTGATTATGTTTCAAGAAAAATTTTAAAAACTTAAAAACAAGAAGGTAAATTTAACTTTATCAAAAATGAAAACTTTCACTCTTCAGAAAACACCACTAAAAATAGGAAAAGACAGCCCACAGACTGGGAGAAAAGATTTGCAAATCATATATCTAATAAAGGACTTGTTTAAAGAATATATAAAGGACTCTTGCAATAATAAGAGAAACAACCTAAATAAGAAATGAGTATTGTAAAGAGTGCTGCAATAAACATTGGAGTACAGGTATCCCTTTGGCATGATGATTTCCAATCCTTTGGGCATATTCCCAACGGTGGGATAGCTGGGTCATATCATAGATCTGTCTGTAATTGTTTGAGGAACCTCCATACCATTTCCCATGGAGGCTGCACTATTTTGCAGCCCCACCAACAGTGCGTGAGAGTTCCTTTTTCTCCGCAACCTTGTCAGCACTTATCATTCTCAGTTGTTTGGATATTGGCCATCCTGACTGGAGTGAGATGGTATCTCAAAGTGATTTTGATTTGCATTTCCTGGATGCTGAGTGATGTTGTGCATTTTTTCATGTGTCTGCTGGCCATTTGTATATCTTCCTTTGAGAGATTCCTATTCAGCTCATTTGCCCAATTTTTAATTGAATTATTTGTTTTTTTGCTGTAAAGTTGAACAGACATGATGTGGCGGAGGGGAGGGGAGAAGGGGGGGATAAGAGGAATTGGTAAAGGGTCAAGAAAATCAACTACAATGTATATTGAGAAGTTAAAATAAAAGAGAAAAGAGAAGAAAAGAAATAAAGAAATGGTAAAAGATTTGAATAGACATTTCCCTGAAGAAGATACAAAAATGGTTAATAAGCACATGAAAAGATGTTCAACATCATTATCATTAGGTAAATGCAAATTTAAACCACAAAGATACAAATACAGACCTAATAGCATGGCTATAATCAAAAGGACAAGTGTTGGTGAGGATGTGAAGAAACTGGATCCTGATACGTTGGTGGTTGGAATGGAAAACGATATGGCCACTTTGGAAAAGAGTTTGTCAGTTTCCTTAGAAATTAAACACAAACTTACCATATGACTCACTTGTATGTATCAAACCAAGAGAAATTAAAACTTACATCCACACAAAGACTCCTATTCATGTAGTCACAGCAGTATTATTCTTCATAGACAAAAATTGGAAATAACCCAAATTCCCACCGACAGGTAAATAGATAGAAATGTGGTACATCAATATGAGATACTACTCAGCAATAAAAAGGAACAAACACTAATTCATGCTATAACATGAATGGATAAAAAAAAAAAAACAGTATGCTAAGTGAAAGAAGCCACACACAAAAGCATACAAATGTATGACTCCACAACATGAAATGTCCGGAACAGAAAAATCAGTAGAAGCAGAAAGTAGATCAGGGGTTGACTGGGGCTACAGTGAGAGTGCGTTTGACTGCAAATGAGCAAGAGGAAACGTTTTGGGATGTCAAAAATGTTCCAAAACTGGATTGTGGGGATGGTTCTATACCCGTATAAATTTATTAAAAATCACTGAATTGTTTAAAAAAAAAGAAATTTGAAGATCGGGAAACATTTAAGACTCAATAATATAATAATACTATTGGGAAACTTACAGGAAAGTTGGTGCCATCAAACTCAGCTAATAGGAATGGATTTGCAGTCATTCTTAAAATTGTGCAATGCCAATGGTCTTTGATTCAGCAGCTGCACTTCTGGGAATCGGTCCTTCAGAGATGCTCACACATGTAAGCAACTGTACAAGCATGCTGACTGAGCCTTGTTTAATTTAGCAAACGGCTGAAAACAATCCAAATATACATCAACAGACAGATGTTTAGATAAATGATGGTACATCCACACAATAGAATACTGTACACCTACCAAAAAGGAGGAATCAGGGATAACT
>NW_007772983.1:0-1677 GCF_000696425.1 Galeopterus variegatus | reverse complement strand
CAGTATTATTCTTAATAGACAAAAAGTGGAAATAACCCAAATTCCCACCGACAGGTAAATAGATAGAAATGTGGCACATCAATATGAGATACTACTCAGCAATAAAAAGGAACAAACACTAATTCATGCTATAACATGAATGGATAAAAAAAACAAAAACCAGTATGCTAAGTGAAAGAAGCCACTCACAAAAGCATACAAATGTATGACTCCACTACATGAAATGTCCGGAACAGGAAAATCGATAGAAGCAGAAAGTAGATCAGGGGTTGACTGGGGCTACAGTGAGAGTGGGTTTGACTGCAAATGAGCAAGAGGAAACGTTTTGGGATGTCAAAAGTATTCAAAAACTGGATTGTGGGGATGGTTCTATACCTGTATAAATTTATTAAAAATCACTGAATTGTTTTAAAAAAAAGATATTTGAAGATTGGGAAACATTTAAAACTCAATAATATAATAATACTATTGGGAAACTTACAGGAAAGTTGGTGCCATCAAACTCAGCTAATAGAAATGGATTTGCAGTCATTCTTAAAATTGTGCAATGCCAATGGTCTTTGATTCAGCAGCTGCACTTCTTGGAATCTGTCCTGCAGAGATGCTCACACATGTAAGCAATGGCCACTGTACAAGCATGCTGACTAAGCCTTGTTTAATTTAGCAAAAGGCTGCAAACAATCTAAATATACATCAACAGGCAGATGTTTAGATAAATGACAGTACATCCACACAATAGGATACTATACACCTACCAAAAAGGAGGAATCAGGGATAACTAGCCCTATCACACACCACAGGCTGGAAGGTAAATCAGTACAGAAACTATGGAAGGGAAGGCAGCAATATCTATTATAATTGGAAATGTTTGCATAGGTGTCTTCAGCACGGGATAAGCTGAATTAAATAGGGAATCTCTGCAGCATGTAGAAAATAGAGCTGTAATACACAGTTGAGTGAAAAGAACAAATTACAAAATGTATGTATATGCAAATACAAAAGAACAAAAGGTATATGGATTCATATAGATAGATAGGTACCTTGATAGAGAAGAAATTGATGACTGGTGAACTGGTGGTAGAAACAGAGGGTATTCGTTTGGGTGGGAGGAATGTGAAGGATAACCCTATTCTCTGTGATGTCTCATTTAGTGCAAGAACAGCTTGTTCTCATCATTGTTTTTGTAATTTAAAACTCATTTCCATATGGTATATATACATAATAGAATATTTTTCAGCCTTACAAAAGGAAATTCTGTCATTTGCAACAACATAGATAAACTGGGAGAACATGATCCTAAGTGAAGTAAGCCAGATACAGAAAGGCAGGTACTGCATGATCTTACTTCTAAAGTAAGATCTAAAGTCATTGAACTCAGAAGTCAGAGTAAAATAGTGGTTACCAGATGCCGGAAAAGTGAGGCAGGAATGGGGAGTTGTTAGTCGAAGGGTAACATTTCAGTAAGACAGGAGGGATAAGTTTTTTTATTATTGCACAGCATAGTGACTACAGTTAACAATAGTGTATTGTATTTTTAAAAATTGCTACAAGACTACATTTCAAGTGTTCTTACCAAAAAATAAATGGTAAATATATCAGGTAATGGATATGTTCATTAGCCTGATTTAGTTATTCCACATTGTATACATATATCATAACATTACATCGGACCCCATA
>NW_007772982.1:4087-4628 GCF_000696425.1 Galeopterus variegatus | reverse complement strand
AAAAAAAAAAAAAAGTCACGATGGAGGCAGGGCCTGGAAGAAATAGGGTCCCCAGGGCCACCGCCACAGTGGGTGGGTCCTGGGAATGCCAGATCATGGAAAAACGAAGGAACCTTTGAGGCATGGCCCTGTAGGGTTGTGTTCTGAGCAGGAGGTGGACCTGGTTCTCTGGGTCCTGACCTGTGCGCTTGCTCCTTTCCTCCAGGTGGACATGTTCTCCGGGGCGGTATTCATTCAGCAGGCTCTGGGCTGGAACATCTATGCCTCTGTCATCGCGCTACTGGGCATCACCATGATTTACACCGTGACAGGTGGCCATGGCAGGGGCTTAGGGAAGAGAGTGGGCTAGGGACTTGTGCTGGGAGCTATGGGAGGGGGTTTAGGGGAGTCACCAGAGGAAAGCAGGGTGCAGAGGTTTGGAACTGTGATGTGGTCCAGGCAGGAGAAGAAAAGCAAACTCTTCCTCTCTCCTCACTGTCCCTTGGATTTGGAGTGGAAGTTTGGAGCACTGAACGTGTGCTGGGCCTGAGTGGGGACTGGG
>NW_007772982.1:1247-3195 GCF_000696425.1 Galeopterus variegatus | reverse complement strand
CTTGGATTTGGAGTGGAAGTTTGGAGCACTGAACGTGTGCTGGGCCTGAGTGGGGACTGGGAGAAAAAAGGAAGATTTTGCAGCTCTTGCCCTTCTTGAACACCTGGGAAGGTGAACTTGGATAATTTCCAAGATCTCTGGCCAAACGTAGTGCAATTCCGAGGGTCTCTGGGTGGGGCATGAGGTCAGATGCGGACCAGAGCAGGCCAGGCCTGGTGCCAAAGCAGGCTTGAGAGGTCCTGCCCCGGGATGGGATGGAACTGAGAACTGGACCTTAGAGAATCACACCCTCCTAATACACACAGAGGAAACTGGGGGTGGGTGGGTTAGTGGGGGTTCTGCATGTGGGGGCCAAGAGAGCATCAGTGGCCAAGAGGCCATCAGCCCCACTCTGCTCACCCAGCCCTGCCCCCTGATGCCCAGTGCATGAGCCTGGAGAATGGGCTATCGCTCTGAAATTTGTCCTCCAGAAAGAGGCATCTTTCTGGAATTCTCACAAAGACACCTACTATGTGCTAAGGCCAGCCCGTCTGTGAGATCAGGAGTTGGGCTGTCCCCACTGACCCAGGCCTGTTGCAGGAGGGCTGGCAGCGCTGATGTACACAGATACCGTACAGACTTTCGTCATTCTCGGGGGGGCCTTCATCCTCATGGGTTATGGTATGTGGCTCAGCCCATGGGGGAGGGGCGTGGCAGGCTGCAGAACTCTTAACCCGAGAGCAGGGACATTGCCTGTCTCTGGCATGTGGGTCCTAAGGAGGGCCTTGGCATTGGTGTCTGCTACCCTGACGGCCTTACCCACCCAGCCTTCCACGAGGTGGGCGGGTATTCGGGGCTCTTCGACAAATACCTGGGGGCAATGACTTCGCTGACGGTGTCCGAGGATCCTGCCGTGGGCAACATCTCCAGCTCCTGCTATCGACCCCGGCCCGACTCCTACCACCTGCTCCGGGACCCTGTGACAGGGGATCTGCCGTGGCCCGCACTGCTCCTGGGGCTTACAATCGTCTCTGGCTGGTACTGGTGCAGCGACCAGGTGCGGGGTCAGGTCCGCACCGAGGCTGGGGCGGTGACAGAACCACTGTGGGTGGAACTAGGTCGAAGGCGTGGTCTGAGGGGGCGGGAACCCGGCCGGGTGGACCTAAGCCAGTCAGATCAGCTGGAGTCCGATCCAAGTGTCAAGGTCTGAGAATGGATCCGGACTAGCTGCACAGGGGCAAGGCACAAATTAGAGCGGCAATGGGGGAGGCGGGTCGAGGCCAGGCCCGAGGGGGCGGCGTACGAGGACAGTACTCAGGTGACTGAATGCCCCCGGTCGCAGGTCATCGTGCAGCGCTGCCTAGCTGGGAAGAGCCTGACCCACATTAAGGCGGGCTGCATCTTGTGCGGTTACCTGAAGCTAATGCCCATGTTCCTCATGGTCATGCCGGGCATGATCAGCCGCATTCTTTACCCGGGTAATGTCTACATCGCTGCCTAGCCCGAGTGTCCTGTACCCTGTCCAGCCCCTTTCTTGTGCAAGATCCAGGTGCCTGTCTCCCATTTCCGTTACCTTCCTAAGACCTGGGAATCCGGTCGCCCAGCCCTGCCTCCCTCCAGGGGTCCCATCTCCCCTCTGCTAGGATTCCCAGTCCGTACTTCAGAGATCCTAGTTCCCAGACCAAGCCCCGTCCCAGCCGCGCCGTGGTCCCTTTCTCGCAGACGAAGTGGCGTGCGTGGTGCCTGAAGTGTGTAAACGCGTGTGCGGCACTGAGGTGGGCTGCTCCAACATCGCCTACCCGCGGCTCGTCGTGAAGCTCATGCCCAATGGTGAGGGCGGGCACTCGGCTTGACCCCTGCCCACCGGCTCAGGGACGCTGCGGAGACTGCCGCCGGGAGGGGTCGCCCCTCGCCAAGCCGGCACCTGCCCGGGACGCGCAGGCCTCACGGCTCCCGTCGGCCCGCAGGT
>NW_007772982.1:0-757 GCF_000696425.1 Galeopterus variegatus | reverse complement strand
GTGGGCTGCTCCAACATCGCCTACCCGCGGCTCGTCGTGAAGCTCATGCCCAGTGGTGAGGGCGGGCACTCGGCTTGACCCCTGCCCACCGGCTCAGGGACGCTGCGGAGACTGCCGCCGGGAGGGGTCGCCCCTCGCCAAGCCGGCACCTGCCCGGGACGCGCAGGCCTCACGGCTCCCGTCGGCCCGCAGGTCTGCGCGGACTCATGCTGGCGGTCATGCTGGCTGCGCTCATGTCCTCACTGGCCTCAATCTTTAACAGCAGCAGCACACTTTTCACCATGGACATCTACACGCGCCTGCGGCACCGCGCAGGCGAGCGCGAGCTGCTCCTAGTAGGACGGTGCGACCTCGATTTCCTCTTCCTCCCCTAGGAATCAGCCCAGGGTGGGGGTATGGAGCACCTGCACCCTGGTTATGGGGAGACGGGGTCCTGGGCAAAATCTTATGGCTCCCACCGCAGGCTCTGGGTGGTGTTCATCGTGGCAGTGTCGGTGGCCTGGCTGCCCGTAGTGCAGGCAGCGCAGGGAGGGCAGCTCTTTGATTACATCCAGGCAGTCTCCAGCTACTTGGCACCGCCTGTGTCCGCTGTCTTCGTGCTGGCGCTCTTCGTGCCCCGTGTTAATGAGAAGGTGGGTGGTGTGAGTGCCTTGTGAAGCTGGGGCAGGACCTAGACATTCTGAGCAGGCCGATGTTATCTCTCCTGTAGGGCGCCTTCTGGGGACTGATTGGGGGCCTGTTGATGGGCCTGGCACGC
>NW_007772981.1:2995-4628 GCF_000696425.1 Galeopterus variegatus | reverse complement strand
TAAATAAAGCACTTTTTAATATTGAAAGATACTCATACTTAGGCTTACCACAAAAAAACTAACAATTGTTTGTCACAAGAAAACTTTTCTTTGTATTCTGGCATAAAATTTCACAGGCAATAAGGTATAGATTGTATTTAGCTTCACAGTAAGCAATTTTCCAAAGAAAAGTAAAAAAAAAAATAACAAACAGTTGTTAGATTGTAACACAATCTAACACAAGTAACTATGTAATCACAAGTAACTATGTTTGCCAGTACACAAAATTGAAGAGAGACATTATTTGGATGAGATCAATTTCTCATCTTTAAAAGAAATACTCAATTTTTTTCAGTCCCTGCTGTGTCTCCCTTTGAAGGGATGATCAGTTTTATGTTTGTAATTTTTGCTCCATTGAACATACATACATAACCTGAACACACCCTTATCATTTATTTTCAGAAGAGATATCCTGATTCTTTGCCAGACTGCTGTTTATATTGCCCACAAGACAGCCAACCGGATGGCACAGGACGAAAATGTCTTCCAGACCTATCCATGAGTCCACTGAGCCATAAAGCAACTTTGTTAACTTCACTTATTGGATTTTAAATTGTCATGTATTGGCAATTTGTCACTGGCATTGACTTCCTGCCCTGGAGTGAAGATTACTGCTGTAACTACAGATTCATTCTTCACCACCAGGTTTATAGCTCACTCTGGCCACTCTAAGGAGGTAATATTTGAGTACTCTGCATCACAGTACCATTTTTAGTGCCACCCTGAAAATTGAACGATAATTGGGTACTACATCTTCTGCTGGCTCTATTTACAAATTCTCAATGATTGAATAATTTCACCCAAAGACTCGGTCAGCTAATATTTATGAATCTTTGTTACTTATGACTTGGAAGTTTTGGTGGATGGAAAAGAAAAATAAGACATGGTCTCTGCTCTTAAATAGCTCACAATTTAACTGGAAAGACAAAACAAATGGGTAGCTAACCATTAGAAAAAAGTGAACAACNGTGACACCGAGGGTTGCGATCCCATTGCTGGTCAGTAAAAAAGACAAAAAGGAAAAAAAAAGAATACAATACATCATTATTAAGTACCGTCACCATGTTGCACAATAAATTTCTTGTATTTACTTCTCCTAACTGAAATTGTATATCCTTTGATCAACATCTCCCCAATCCCCACCAGCACCACCACCACCCCCCAGTCCCTGGTAACTACCATTCTACTCTGCTTCTATGAGGTATAGGTAGTTCTAGATTCTGAGACCTGCATTCAAATCCTCGGTTTGTTTCTGAACTTTCTATGCATTGGTTTCTTACCTATAATATGTGAATAACAATAACACCTCCTACATAATTTTGTTCTGAGTATTAAATAATTAAATAACATGTTTTATACAAAACTTGGATTTGTACCTCATAAATGCTATTTTCATGAAATACACGTGTGGTAAGTTTCTTGGGAAATATATTGGTATGCTTATACATATATATATATATCATTTAGCTCAATCTAGCTTCCTTTATAAGCACATCATACTAGGAAAAGCATTTTTTAATGTTGAACATATACTAAATAAAGCACTTTTTAATATTGAAAGATACTCATACTTAGGCTTACCACAAAAAAACTA
>NW_007772981.1:0-1149 GCF_000696425.1 Galeopterus variegatus | reverse complement strand
CCCTTTAGTCCTAAGAACACCATATACTCTTAAGCCTCTAAGCTTTGAAACATGTTAGTTACACTGATTCTTTCTGCTGTTTTACGTCCTACCCCCATACTTGAGCCTGATAATGTCTACTTGATCTTCACGTATAAGCAGAAATATTACTTCCCCTAGGAAACTTTCACATATACTGTATTTGATTACCTCCCCCACTCTATCCCACTGTGTGCTCATTCCACACTTTGTTGTTTATACTTTATCTTTGTATTTTAGTTATTTTTACTGTCATTTTGGCTGACTAATGCTTTTAAGGGCAGGGAATGTTTCTATATAATTTATTTCTGGACTTAGTATGTAGCTAGAACATACCAGTTTCTCAGTACATATCATGAATGAATGAATGAACTGTACAATATTAAGTGTAATAGAAGTTCAGAGAAAAGAGATCAGTGTGACTAGAATAATCAAAGGAGGATCTGTAAAAAAAGGTAGGATTTAATGACTAAACAGGATTTTTACACATAGAAGAAAAGGAGAAAAGCATTTCATACTAAGTAGAATGACCAAATTTACAGCAAAGACTAGCAATGATATATGTTGAATAACAAGCAGATTTTTATAACAAGAGCTGTGTTTGTGCATGTTATTATTAGCAGGATATATGACTAGTTGGGTATGGTGAAGGCAGAACATGAAACTCTTTAAAACAGAAAGAGAAGCAAATTATTTCATTGTGGATTTATTTATATTTTGCCTACTTGGGACTTATTGTGATTTTGAATCAGAGGATTCTTGACACTAAACAAATCTGAAAATAATCAGCTACTATATCATCAATATCGTCCCTTCCTCACTCCCTCTTCTTTTGCATTTTCATTAAATTCTAATTCAACACATGTCAGTACTTGTCAGTATTTGCTCCTCCCTTTCATATTTTGTTTGCATTTTCTCTGTATGTTGATAGTAATTTCTTTAGGTCTTCTTTCAGTTTGCCGAACATGTCTTCAACTTTGTCCAATCTGCTATTAAACCTATCTGCTGCATTTTTAATGTAAATTACCTCATTTTTGCAAGTCCTTTTTTCTTTTTCCTCAGATATGTCAATCCTAATTTTAAAAACAATGGTGATGTTCCTTCTTATATTTTAAATTTTAAAATATTAAG
>NW_007772980.1:2258-4628 GCF_000696425.1 Galeopterus variegatus | reverse complement strand
GATGTGAGACCTTTACTACTTAATATCAAACTTTGTCTCTGATCTGTGGTATTTTGTTTTTTCTTTCAGTTCTGTATTGGATTTTTTGTTGTTTCTACCACTTAAACTCTGCACTGGGACTAATTTGTTGTCCTTTGCTTACTTCTAAAATGGAGGAACTTCCTGTGGGGACCAGTAGTCGAGCCCCGTAGTTGATCTAAATTGCTGCATTGCTGCTGATTCCCTGGGGAAGGCTTTTTGTGAAGCTCAGGTTTGAATTGCTGACCTTGTATGTACTTCTGGGTCTTGTAAGTTCCGATACACATGGGTTGTGTAGAAACTCTGGTCTGGGCCTGAGACTTTTCAGCAAACTGCACCCCCTGCAGTTCTATGTTCCTGACCAGTATCCACTGTTTGGGCCTGTGCTGATTGGGGGGCAGATCAGCTGTCCTTGCTGTGCCCCAATATTCCCCCAGTGGCCCGTCTCCCCCACTGCCTGTACTCTAAACACTTCCCATGGGGCCAGCCATGCACCAGTCCCTTGCTATGACTCACCGACCTCTGAGTGGCTCCTTTTTCCAGCTGTTGTGGCTCCTCCAAGGCAACCCTGTTAGGGCTCTTGCTGGCCTGAGGGCCACCAAGGCCCTCTTCTCCCCTGCTGCCTCCAAGCAACTGCATCCAAAGGGCACAGCTGTGGCTTTTGCCAGCTCCTGCTCTGTGTGCTCACCTTTAAGGCTTTAGCCTTGAAGTGGCTGGGGCTTAAAATGGGGAGAGCAGTCCTTTCTTTCTCTCATTGTGGCTTCTCCTGCCTTCATGCACTCCCTAGGTCTCTCCTCTTCCCCTGAGCTCTAGTGGCCCCAGCTTGCCTGTTGTTGCTTTTTAATAGTTGTCCACTTTGACTTCCTATTCAAATTCTATATACAGTGATTTTTATGCATTTGAAGTTTCCTTTTGTCACTTGGAATGTCAAAAATAAACATTTTCTGCTTTGATGTAATTTTCCTATTTGAGAAAATTAAACTTAAAAAACCAGATTTCTCTGCAAAAGCGTATTGCACTTAAAAATCTGGGACATTATCCAAAACTAAACCAGCCACCTGCGGGCTCAAATCCCAGGAGTCAAGGAATTGAAAATCCTGCTCAACTGTTTCTCCTCCCTGGTGACCTTGGAAACACAGTGCTGCTCGAGCATGGAGAAGATGGCTTGCTCCTGGTTTAGCAACATAGAAAGCAATTCTTAAGAATAAAAGAAGGGGAGAGGAACTCATTGGAAGGATGCTACAGACCCCTGAGCAAAGGGAGGCTGAAGAAGCTAGCTTGGAGAACACTCAAGCAGCTCAGGAGGTCCACATAGTAACTCTCAGCAGAAACAGCCTTTCTAGGAAGCTCCCAAAACCGCTGAACACCCTCTTGCTGTTATGATGGATTCTTTCTTTCTTTTTTTTTATTTTAACTTCTTAATATACATTGTAGTTGATTTTCGTGTTGCTTTCCCCCCTCCCTCTCTCCCCTCCCCCCACAACTACATCATATCTGTTCACTTCTCTTAACAAGTTCAAGGGATTGTTGGGATGGTTGTGTCTTCTTCCCTCCCTCCCCACCATTTATTTGTTTGTATATTTATTTATTTATTTATTTTTACCCCCCCAAAATAAGTGAGAACATGTGGTATTTCATTTTTTGTGCCTGACTTGTTTCACTTAATATAATTTTCTCCAAGTCTATCCATGTTCTTCAAATGGTAGTATTTCATTTCTTTTTATAGCAGAGTAGTATTCCATTGTGTAGATATACCACAGTTTCCTTATCCACTCTTCTGATGATGGACATTTGGGCTGGTTCCAACACTTGGCTATTGTAAATAGTGCTGCAGTAAACATGGGAGTACAGGTATCTCTTCAGCATGATGATTTCCATTCCTCTGAGCATATTCCCAGCAGTGGAATAGCTGGGTCATATGGTAGGTCAATCTGCAATTGTTTGAAGAACCTCCATACCATCTTCCATAAAGGCTGCACCATTTTTCAGTCCCACCAACAGTGTATGAGAGTTCCTTTTTCTCCACAACCTTGCCAGCATTTATCATTCAAGTTTTTTGGATTTTAGCCATCCTAACTGGAGTGAGTTGGTATCTCAAAGTGGTTTTGATTTGCATTTCCCAAATACTGAGTGATGTTGAGCATTTTTTCATGTGTCTGTTGGCCATTCGTATATCTTCCTTTGAGAAATGCCTATTCAGCTCCTTTGCCCAATTTTTACTTGGCTTGTTTGTTTCTTTGCTGTAAAGTTGTTTGAGTTCCTTGTATATTCTGGATATTAATCCTTTGTCAGATGTATATTTTACAAATATTTTCTCCCATTCTGTTGGTTGTCTTTTCACTCTGTTGATCA
>NW_007772980.1:0-1311 GCF_000696425.1 Galeopterus variegatus | reverse complement strand
AACCTTGTACTATTTTCCATAAAGGCTGCACCATTTTGCAGTCCCACCAACAGTGTATGAGAGTTCCTTTTTCTCCACAACCTTGCCAGCATTTATCATTCAAGTTTTTTGGATTTTAGCCATCCTAACTGGAGTGAGTTGGTATCTCAAAGTGGTTTTGATTTGCATTTCCCAAATACTGAGTGATGTTGAGCATTTTTTCATGTGTCTGTTGGCCATTCGTATATCTTCCTTTGAGAAATGCCTATTCAGCTCCTTTGCCCAATTTTTACTTGGCTTGTTTGTTTCTTTGCTGTAAAGTTGTTTGAGTTCCTTGTATATTCTGGATATTAATCCTTTGTCAGATGTATATTTTACAAATATTTTCTCCCATTCTGTTGGTTGTCTTTTCACTCTGTTGATCATTTCTTTTGCTGTGCAGAAGCTTTTTAGTTTGATATAATCCCTTTTGTTTATTTTTCCTTTGGTTTTTTGTGCTTTTGGAGTAATATTCATGAAGTCTGTACCCACTCCTACTTCCTGGAGTGTTTCTCCTATGTTTTCTTTAAGGAGCTTTATTTTTTCAGGATGTATATTTAATTATTTATCCATTTTGAGTTGATTTTGGTATATGGTGAGAGGTACAGGTCTAGTTTCATTCTCCTACATATGAATATCCAGTTTTCCCAGCACCATGTGCTGAAGAGGCAATCTCTTCTCCAGTGTGTAGACTTGGTTCCTTTGTCAAAGAACAGATGGCTGCAGTTGAATGGATTGATTTCTGGATTCTCTATTCTATTCCATTGATCCGTGTGTCTGTTTTTATGCTAGTACCATGTTGTATTGGTTATTATAGCTTTGTGGTATACTTTAAAGTCAGGCAGTGTTATGCCTCCAGTTTTATTTTATTTTATTTTATTTTGCTCAGGATTGCTTTGGCTATTCAGGGTCTTTTGTTATTCCATAGAAATATCTGGATAGTTTTTTCCATTTCTGAGAAAAAAGTCATTGGAATTTTGATGGGAATTGCATTGAATCTGTAGATCACTTTGGGTAATATGGACATTTTCACAATGTTAATTCTTCTGATCCAAAAGCATGGGATACCTTTCCATATTCTTGTGACCTCTTTAATTTCTCTCAACAGTGGTTTGTAGTTCTCTTCCATAGAGATTTTTTACATCTTTGGTTAACTTTATTCCTAAGTTTTTGGGGGGGTTTTGTTGTTTTTGTTTTTGTTTTTGTTTTGGTGGTGGCTATTGTAAATGGGCTAGCTTTCTTGATTTCTTTTTTTTTTTTTTTTTTTTTTTTTTTTTTTTTTTTTTTTTTTTT
>NW_007772979.1:0-4629 GCF_000696425.1 Galeopterus variegatus | reverse complement strand
GCCGAGGGTTCGGATCCCACATACAGACCGGCCGCTCACTGGCTGAGCGAGGTGCAGGAGCTACACCGAGGGTTGCGATCCTGTAGCCGGTCCCGGTCCGGTACGGGCGTGACACTCAGGGTTGCGATCCATTGCCGGTCACGAAAAAAGACAAAAAGGATAAAAAAAAATAAAGTTGAAAAATCCTAAGTTAAGGACCATCTGTATCTGTAGTGGTGGAGTATTAAGGAAATCTAGCTTTGGTTGAATAGTAGAACTCTGATTGTTATAAAGATGTAAATTCTATTTGGTTTAGTAAAGTCAAGTCAGAACTTACTTCCAAGCAAAACATGAAGGCATCTGTAAGATACTGAGAGTAAAAAAATGAAATGTAAGCAGTAAGAATCTAGCATTGGAATTCAAATTGGGATCCTGGTCAGGCACAGACAAGCCCCATTTTTATAGGCTGTTGTTATATAAACTAGAAGATTTGCATCTCAGAGTTCTGTGATCCAGCACTAACACTGTTACCATATAGACTAGAGGTTGAAACACAGCTGCCCATGGGCCAAATCTGACAAAGTTGTGTTTTGCCTACTTAAGAAAATTTATAAGATTTTGGACAAAATCCAGATTAAAGTCTCCTTTCAAAAATAAAATGACCTAGTGACCCTGGACCTACACCCTTAGTAACATGCCCCCTGTAAATAGGACATATACTTTCCACTTTGCTTCAATCCCACTGCTCCTAGCCTACATTTTCTCATTAGTTTAATTGATTCCTAAAGGTATTTGAGTTTCTAACCCCTAATCACCTCCTAGAATCTCAGCCTTAAATGGGTTTAGTAAACATCCAGCTCTCTTAACTGCTGGCTTGAATCTTAGCTCTAGTTCACTGGCTTTCAAACTGTGTTTCTCTGTATTCCCTGGAGGGATAGTATAGAGGACATGGCAAGAATTGGGTGAACAGGTCAGATTCCAAGCCATACACCTTCCCAAAAGCCCAAACTGAGATTCTAGGAGGCGATTAGAGATTGCAAACTCAAATGCCGTTAGGAACCAATCAGGTAAACAAATGAGAAAAAGTGGGCTGGGAGCTGTGGAGATTGAAGCAAACTAGAAGGTACATGTTCTATGTAAAGGGGACATGTTACTAGGGGTGTAGGTCCAGGATCACTAGGTCATTTCGTTTTTAAAAGTAGACTCTAACCTGGATTTTGTCCAGATTAAACAATCGTCTCTGATTTCATTGTTTTGCATGTCGTTTCCTCAAAAAAATCTCATTTGGAGGTTAAAATGTTTTTTTTGTTATTGGTAGTGCTCTAGTTCAAGTGCTCAAATTCAAACCCTTGTTTTGCTAACAGGAAAAAAGACTCCTGGAAGTAAACTGATTTGTCTATGGTCACAAGGCTAGTTAATGTCGGAGCTGCCTACTACCGATATAAGTCGTTTAATAATTTACAGAGTAATGTTCAGTGCTCCTAAGATTTTTCTGTAACTGCACATAGATCTTCAAATCTTGTAATGGATATTTCCCATAATTATAATCATTTTTATGCTGCTGAGCACCTAAAAGAACAAGAGTCAGAAAACATTCTTTACTGTTACCTATTTTTAATAAATGTGTGAGTATATTATAAATATATTTTTTTCTGCATTTACACATGATTAAAGCAGAAAGAGTAAAACTAAGCAAACAATATCTAGCCCCTCTTTAGTATTGATTGCAAATATATGTACTAAAATTTTACTTTTGATTAGCACATTAAAAGCCAATATATAGAATAGATTAATATTTAATTTAGCATTACATCACAGTTTTGACATCCTCAGGCTTAGTTTTTGGAAAATGCCCGCTTATAGAGAAAGAAGGCCTAGATTTGCCCTGAGTCCAGTTAAAGTATAGCACTTCCAATTTTGGAAACCCTAGATAGCTCATTGACTAATTCCAAGGACTCCATATTAGGTAGTATGAACTTTGCTCACCAGATGCTCCCCTAGTACACTACTTAGAAACCTTTATTATTGACCTACTGGATTGCTGTTCATGCTGCCTCTCTTTTTTACAGGTGGTCATAATGTCACAATCTCCTTACAGTCCAGGACCGGGCACACTCATATGCCTTCTGTGGTTGGCGTCCTTGTCTTTACCCAGTTCTGGTTTTGGTTTCCTCTTTCACATTTCCTGTCATTGGCTTATACCCCTACCTGTGTCATTGGACTTAACAAGGACTTAAAGGTATGTTTGTGATACCTCAGCTTTGTAGTGTGTCCTATTCATCATATCCTATTGTATTCATCACCCACTTGCTAGGATTTCCATGAAATTTTAAAGATGAGTTAGGGCCGGCCCATGGCTCACTTGAGAGAGTGTGGTGCTGATAACACCAAGGCCACAGGTTCAGATCCCTATATAGGGATGGCCAGTTAGCTCACTTGGGAGAGCATGGTGCTGACAACACCAGGTTAAGATCCCCTTGCCAGTCATCTTTTTAAAACAATTTTTTTTAAATAAATAAATATAAAGATGAGTTAGTATCTCATCAATAAAGTTTTTTCCCTTCGTGTTGAAATAAAGTTTTTTCCCTTCGTGTTGAGTCATTCCCTTGTTGAGTGGAGTGTGTCAGTGGAACTTTTGAAAATCAGGTCTTTTCTTTTTTTAAGTATGTATAAATTTATTTCTCAGAGATAAAAATTTATATTTTGAAATATAAATGCATATATAAATGATTGTATTATAGCATTATATTTATGTATTATAATCTGTTTTTTTATTTACACATTTGAAATACCTTTAATATCAATATAATTATTTCTAAAACTTTATTTCCAATTTCTTTTTTAGAGATGTATCTTTTTTTCAATTCTTATAGGACTGATTTTTTTAATTGATTATACATATTTGTAGGGTACAGAGTTGACTGTCAGTATTTGTGTACAATATAGGTCTCCTTACTAGCTCTGTAACCTTGAGTAAATCAATTGAGAGGGAATGGTGAAAGAGGAGGCTAAATACAAAGATATGAAGAGGCTTTATAGATCACTCTAATAAATTTATTTAATACTGAAGGCTATGGGAGCTGTTGAAGGATTTCAGGCAGCTAAATAACATGAGATATGCATTTTGGGAAGATTATTCTGGTATCAGTGGAAACATGTTACAGTGCTATTGTAGTAAGCTGGGCAGGAAAGAATGAGGACCTAAACTAAATCTTAACAATAAGGAATAAAGATTTGAGACAGGGACATGTTTCACAGTTATGCCATACTAGAGGGATTTATGGGAGAAAGAATTATTACTAAAGGTAAAAGCAAAATAGGAGGACGTCCTTTTGGTAATGGTAGAAAACAAGACCAACAGTGAGGAGCCGGGGAATCTGACAGAGTGAAACTGATCATTTAGGTCAAAGACTTAAGGTGTTACATGCCCTATCATCACATTTTTAATAATATTTTTTAAATAGCATATATTTAAAGTCATTTTTGACCTTTATATAACTCTTACATCTGGTAATCACTGTTATTAAAATGTTCTATTAAATTTTCAGAGTGGAGAAATTTTAGGTTAAAAATTGATAAAGATTGAGTATTTCATTATACTGATTTTTCACTATAGCTGTACAGCCAATTATCCTTTGTTAAATGGTTAGTATAAAAACTACTCACATTTGTAAATATTGAGCAATTCTGTTTCCCAAAACAAGAATCTTTTGGTTTCCCAAAAAGAGAAGCTTTTTTCCTTTGCCAAACAATTTCATGATCTCTGTGTTCGTTCTTTACAGTGAAAGTGGGATGGAGAAGATAAGGTTCCTTGTCTTAGTAAATGTGGTTATTACCATTGTCCGTAAATGCAAATTGGGTAAATAGAGAAGAATTCAGACTAAACTTTAAACTTGGTCAATAAGTAATGGGAAGCTTAGGCTCACGTTAGAGTCTTACAAGGCATGATTATATCGTGTGAAAACTGTATACAGTCTTGTATAAGTTGTTAGTGTGGTACAAGGAAAGGACATGGAAGTTTGGTATGCAGAACAGAAAATCAGGTAATACTTTACAAAGGAGATAACATTTGATCTGATGCTCACACCACTTAACCCACTGAAGCAGAGTAGGTTGTCAGTAAAGATGAGATAAAGGAATGCCTGTTCAGAGGCACAGAGAGCTTCAGGAAAGTGTAGGGAACTGCAGATAATTCTGTAAAGCACCTAAAAACTAATTCAGTAAAGGAAGACAGATGTCTTTCAGAGAGGAGTAGTAACATAATTGAACATTTAACCTGCACTGAAAATTCCGGTCTCCCTTTACATCTGTATACTTGTTAAGAGCATAGAATATTTAAATCTTGATATTGGTTATTTTAATGGAGGAGGGAAAAAGTTCTTTTATTTCTTCAGATGCCGAAAGTTCAGTATAAATCAAATTGTAAACCATCCACATTTGCATACCCTGCCCCTCTGGAAGTACCAAAAGAAAAAGAAAAGGAAAAGGTAGGTTCTTTGTTCCTTTGAGCAGCATTTGTACTTATGTATAGGATCTACTGAGTGTTTTACTTGGGTTTGTTTTTAAATATGTTTTATGTTTTAAAAATAATATTTCTGGGCCGGCCCGGTGGCGCACTGGATAAGTGCGCCGCTTGGGAAGCGCGGCGGC
>NW_007772978.1:0-4629 GCF_000696425.1 Galeopterus variegatus | reverse complement strand
CAAATAGTACTCTGGTATCACAGCGCACAATTCTCAGGGTCGCGCTGTCTCCTGGCACGGCCGCTCCAGACCCGTCACCATCTTAAAAACCTTGTTCCTCTTTGCTGTTCTTTAAGTTTCTTAGATCTGTGGTTTGGTCTCTGTTACTAATTTTGGAAGATTAATAGCCTTTATTTCTTCACAAAAATTTTTGTCCTATTCTCTCTTCTTCAGGAATTCCATTTAAACATACCTGAAAGGTTGTTCCATAGCTCTTGGATGCTTGCTCTGTGTTTCAGTTTGGGTAATTTCTATTGACCTATCTTCAAGTTCACTGAATCTTTCCCAGTCTGTGCAACAACTATTGATGAGTGTGTTGAAGACATTCTTCATTTCTGTTATCATGGGGTTTTTTGTTTCTTGAAATTCCATCTGATTCTTTCTTTTAGTTCTCATCTCTTTGCTGAAATTTCCCACCAATCTCGCATGTTTTCGTCTTTTCCATCAGAGTTTTTAACATCATAATCATTCTTAAGTCGCTGTCGAAGATAATTCTAACATCACTGTTGCATCTGAGTCTGGTTCAGTTCATAACTTTTTTTCCTAGCAGTATGTTGTTTGTTTCTTGCCATTTTGTTTGCCTCATGCTTTTGTGTTGAGTACCATACATCTTGTGTTGGACAGTGGAAACCGAGGTTAAATAGATTCGATGCCTACCTTCCTCTCTGTTAGGCACTTAGTGTGGAGGTTTGAGTTAATCTAGTGAGGAGTTTGGCTGGATTTGAAGTTTGTTTATGCTATGCTTATCCTTAGTGTACCCCACACTTCAAACTTTACCAATATCTCCAGTTTACAGTGGCTGGTTTTCCTGAGTGTTTTTTCTGTCTGCTTCACCTGAACTTTAGCCTTGCATTTGCACTATGCCTCCGAGAGGGTCTGTCTCTCTGCTCTAGCAACTCTCCTGCTGGTATCCCACTGTGACTTGTTACTTGATGCATGTCAGCTTGGTGATAGGGAGCAGAGTGGATGGCCTCTGCTGTTCTGTTCAACAGAACAGTAGGTAGGCAGGCTCTAGCGTGCCTGGGTCTTGGGAATGTGACCTTCTCAGAGCTTTTATCTTTCCACCCTCTGTAGTTCTGTGCTCAGCATTTATTCCTGCCTCTCCCACAGGGTTGGGGAAGTTCCCCTGTTCCTTTCCCCCAGTAGCAATGAGTTTGTACCAGTGCCTGAATGAAGGTGACCTTCATTCTTCCCCCTACCAGCAGATAAAGTCTCTGCTCCATAGGAGAGGTAAGGGACAAGGTCTTGGCTGGTTTTGTACCCCCTCACAGGAGCTGCTATTCTCCTCCAGCTGTGCACCATGAGGCATGATTTCTCAGGACTCCTGCCCACCTTTATTTTGTATGCCCAGTGGAGTCCATGGAGCCTGCAAGAAATTGTGATTTACCCATATATGTGCAGCTCCCAGGGGCTCTGCATTCTCATGTGAGCCCACACTCAACATGCCTTAATTTGTTAGCTCTTCTAACCAAATTCTTACTGATGTCTGGGTGTGTTTGCTCCAGGTAAGCTAGTGCCATCTTTCCTCATGGACACCTGTCTCTCCTGAGATTTTAGACTAGTTGATTGTCCTGTGACTTCACTTCTTTTTGTTGTTGTTGTTGTTGTTTTATTTGTTTGTTTGACTGGTAAGGGGATCACGACCCTTGGCACGGTGTTGTCCGCACCACACTCAGCCAGTGAGCGCACCGGCCATCCCTATATAGGACCCGAACACACGGCCTTGGAGCTACCAGCTCCACACTCTCCTGAGTGAGCCACGGGGCTGGCCCTGTGACCTCACTTCTGAAGGGTGCAACAAAATCTTGATCTTGCATTTTTGCTGTTAATTGTAAGGGTGGGAACAATGTTCTTTCCAGCTTTCTATATCCTGAGCAGAAACCAGAAGTCTTTTAATCAGGTTCTTTGTTTTATTATTATTGATTTTTCTTTTCTTTTTTTTTTTGTGACCAGTAAGGGGATCGCAACCCTTGGCGTGGTGTTGCCTGCACCACACTCAGCCAGTGAGTGCACCGGCCATCCCTATATAGTATCTGAACCCGCGGCAGGAGCGCCACTGCGCTCCCAGCACCACACTTTCCCGAGTGTGCCATGGGGTCGGCCCAAGTTCTTTATGTATTTTGGATGCATAGTCTTTGTCAAATATTTGTATTGAGAATATTTACTCCCAGTTTGTGGCTTTTGTTATCAGTTTCTTAATTGTGTCTCTTGCTGTACAGAAGTTTAAAATTTATTAAATTTCAATTTTAAAATATTTTTCTTTTATGCTATGTTTAGAGCTCACTGTGTCTTGTCTAAAATATTCTAAGATATTCTTTAATGTTTTCTTTTAGAAGTGTTACTATAGTTTAAGCTTCTTTGAATAGGTTTATGAACCAATTTAAATTAATTTTTGTTTGTGGGATGAGGAAAAGGTTGAGGTTCACTTTTTCCTATATGTTTATCCAGTTATTCCAGTACCATATATTGAAAAGATTTTTTTTTTTTTTAGTCCATCTAATTGCTTTAATACCTTTTTCAAAAAATAATTGACCACATGTATATGGTCTGTTGTTCTGTTCCATTGACCCTCCCCTTTTTTCCTCACACCAATATCACATTCTCTTCATCTCTGTAGCTTTATAGTAAGTTTCAAAATCAAATAGAAACCTCCGACTTCGTTCTTTTTCAGGATTGTTTTGGTATTCCAGCTGTTCTGTATTTCTTTACACATTTTAGAATAAACTTTTGATTTTCTACATACCAAACCTATTATGATTAGCCTGTATATCAATTAGGGGGAGAATTAACACATTAATATTGAGTCTTCTAATCAATACACAGTATATTTTTCCATTTGTTTGAATATTATTTAATTTTTCTCAGCAATATTTGGTAATTTTAACATAATTTGGACATCTTCTGTTGACTTGATTTCTAAATATTTTATTCTTTTTATTCTATTGTAAATGGAACATTTTAAATGAATTTTCCTATTGCTTCCTGTTACATAGCAATACAATTGTTTCATATTGACCTTGTATACTGTGACTTTGCCAAATTCACCAATTAATTTTAGGAGCCTAAGTCAACTCCTAGGATTTTCAATGTAACAATCAAATCATCTATAGATGGCAACAACTTAACTTCTTCATTTCCATTATTTATAAACTTTTAATTTTAAGTTAGAGCACTGGACCTATATGAAGAAAACATAATATTTATTGGAATGCATGAAACTGTAGGTGAAAAAAAAATTGAAAAATATAAAATAAATTATTCACAATGGAAAAAAAATGTTAGAGCATTGGCTATGTCTCTATTATAATTTTTATTGGCTTTATTGAGGTACAATTTGCATACAATAATAGTCATCAATTTAAAAAGTATAATTCAAAGAGTTTTGACAAATGCATAAAATCATGTCATCACACCACAATCATGATATAAAACTTTTCTATCACCCCTAAAACCCTTTGCAATCAATCCCCTCCCTACCTTGGCCCCCATGAACTGCTGATCTGCATTCTGTCACTTCAGTTCTGCCTTTCTCTGAATATCTTTTAGAGGGGATTTTATGTGATATTTTCTGTCATGTTATACTTCTCCATATATTATAAACCACAAAATTCCATGTTATAATTTTTGCTTTAAACTGTGTGTTGACTTTTAAATAAATTAAAATAATAAGAAATATGTCCTTTTATATTTCATACTTGGTTTATCTGAAAATGTTTCTTATTTGACCTTCATTTTTGAAAGGATTTTTTTTTAGATATGGAATTTCGGATCTATAGTCTTTCTCTTTTTTTTCTTTCAGTGGTTAAATATCTCAAAGTCAAATGACTATAAAGATATCATCCCATTGTTTTGGAGCCTACATTATTTTTGATGAGAAATCATCTGTTACTTTTATCATAACTTCCTTAAAACTTGCAATATACCCCTCTCTTTTTTTCTCTCTCTCGCAGCGTCTCAGTGCAGAAGGATGCTTTCAAATCTTTTTTCTAAATCTTTTGTTTTCAATCATTTGACTTAGATGGACCTAGATGTGGCTTTATTTCCATTTGTTCTATTTGGGTTGCTGAGATTCTTGGCTATATAAGTTGATGTTGTTAATCTAAATTCTGTGAAATTTCAGCCATTATTTTTTCTAATAAATTTTCTGCCTCAGCCTATTTATCCTTTCCCCATGGGATTTCAATTACATGTAAGATATCTCGATAATGTCCTGCAATTCTTTGTTGATATTGTCCTGAGACTTGTTAATTGTTTTCAATGTTTTTTTCCCTTTTGTTCTCTAGGATGGATAACTTTTATAGCTATATTTTTTAGTTTTCTACTGCTGCCTAACAAATTACTCCAAAACTAGTAACTTAAAATAGCAAAAGTCATGCATCTCTCACAATTTCTGTGAATATAGAATTTTGAAAAATTTAGAATTCTGAATTATCTCCATTGGGTAGTTTCAGCTCAGGTTTCATGAGGTTTCAGTCAGATTCTGGCTGGGTTGCGATCATCTGAAGGTTTGATTGGGGCTGGAGAATCTACTTCCATGATGGCTTACTCATAGAGATAGCAAGTTGGTTCCTCTCCACATCAACCTCTCCA
>NW_007772977.1:4030-4629 GCF_000696425.1 Galeopterus variegatus | reverse complement strand
TTTATTCCTTAATTCATTACTCAAGTACAAATTCACAAAAACTTATGAAATATCTACTGTACTAAAGTCTAATTTTTTAGTGCTTTGAGGAATGTAACAAATGTGTAAAACAACTTTTTTTACTAAAAACCTTTCAGGCTGGTTGCAGAAAAAGAACCTATATGCAAAAAACCCACAAAACACAAAAAACAAAAAACAGAACAAACAAACAAACAAAAAAACATATCTATAACTATATCTATAAATAGTTTATCGAACAGGACATATGGGTAATATACAGAGAAGTTCTAAACCTTTTCTTTCCCCAGGACAGTAATTATAATTGTTTATTGACCTTTCATAGATAGCTACTGAGAAAATAACAAAATCAACAGATTTAAAATTTTGTTCTTTCCCAACATCTGGGATAGGGACCAAACAATCATCACCATACATTAAAAAGAAGAAGAAGATAATGGGGAACTAAAGTTTCAGTTATCTATTCAGTCTTCAATATTACAGACTCAGCTGGAACTGTTCAATAGTTAAAAAAAGAAAACTTGGATGGAAAAGGGCACATAAACATTAGCATTTATGATATATATATATATATATATATA
>NW_007772977.1:0-1914 GCF_000696425.1 Galeopterus variegatus | reverse complement strand
TGAATATCTTCTAGAAGCAGTAGAGAAGAGGGCTCTTTCTTTCTTTCTTTCCTTCCTTCTTTCTTCCTTCTTTCTTTTTCTTTCCTTCTTTCTTTCTCTCTTTCTTTCCTTCTTTCTCTCTTTCTTTCCTTCTTTCTTTCTCTCTTTCCTTCTTTCCTTCTTTCTCTCTTTCTTTCCTTCTTTCTCTTTCTTTCTTTCTTTCTTTCTTTCTTTCTTTCTTTCTTTCTTCCTTCCTTCCTTCCTTCCGTCCTTCTTTCTTTCTTTCCTTCTTTCTTTCTCTCTTTCTTTCCTTCTTTCTCTCTTTCTTTCCTTCTTTCTCTCTTTCTTTCCTTCTTTCTCTCTTTCTTTCCTTCTTTCTCTCTCTTTCTTTCTTTCTTTCTTTCTTTCTTTCCTTCTTTCCTTCTTTCCTTCTTTCCTTCTTTCTTTCTTTCTTTCTCTCTTTCTCTCTTTCTCTCTTTCTCTGGCATTTACTATTTAGAATGAATCAATCACCCACAGAGAAAAGTGGATGATTGGAGAAATCTCAAAAAAGTCTAAAGACCAGTAGGAGAATGAGCACTAATTTGAATTAAATTCACAATACCAAAAAGTGTTAAAAACATTTTGGAGGCACCTTTGAAACATAAATCTAAGATAGGTTTTAAAAAGTTTGCAAACACACACACCATAAACTTTATTAGTAAGCCACTTCTTTAACTAGGATAGTTTTAGATTAGATTTTCAAACTTTTTTAAAAAGTTATTTAATTTATTAGCCCCTTTTCCCTGAGTGTGAACACTTGAGTCTACCTCTCTCAAATACTTTCATTGGCCAGAATGAAAAAGAGAAAAAAAAAATCTTTTCTTCATACAAATCACTGCTTCCTGAGTAGCAAAATACGCAATTGTGTAAAGGTGAGAAATCATTGGGAAAAATTGCTTAAGTCATGAATTTATTTTGAGAAGATATTTTTATAGCCTCATACATCTCCTTTTTTCTCCAACACCTACGGTCAGTTTCTCTCATCCTGATTGAAAGCTAACAGATTGTTAATTCCAATTTAATCCATGCTCAAGCTACCAGTAAACTATAAGTATCCCATAACATCATATTGTAAGCCTCAATATACACTATATATATATATATATATATTTTTTTTTTTTTTCAGAGCAATGTGTAACCAACAGACTGGCTGCCTACAGCTTCAAACAGCATTTGCACGTTTCCTTTACATGTAGGAGAATTCAGTTGTCTCTTATCTTTTCACTTTTTATCTTGGTATTGGATAGACTTTAGGACACCATAAATTTACATTTAAAACAGTTCATATACTGCAAGGAGAAATATCACCAGGATTAATGATCTAGGGTTTATCTTTCTAAATTCTAGACTATTTTGTCTCTTACAAGAAAAACCATTACAATTAGTAATTATCTCTTACAAGAAAAAACATTACAATTAGTAATTATTTTTATTACAGCTTCAATTTCCTAATAGAAATATATAACATGTCAGGATATTTTAAAATTTTATTTCTTTCTTTACGACTGCAAAGTATATTTTATTATTTCCACTGTGCATATGAGAAAGAAGAGCTTAATTTTTACATTTTCATTTATTTTAAAAAAATATGTGGTTAGATATGTATATTTAAAATCCTTAGATAATTTCTTTTGAAAATATACAGTAGTATATAACATGTTTACTTTTTCCCAGAATTTATACTCTCAATGGTGGGGAGAGAAAGAGAGGGACAGAGAGAAATAAAGAGAGGGATGTTAGGGGAGAAAAAAGCAAACGTATAATTAGACACCATATACAATAATTGTATGACAGGGCTTTTGGTTAAATAAGTGCAGAAAAACTTAAGAAAGGATAAAATGAAGAAACTGAATTTTATTTTGTTCTTGAAGGAAAAGTTTAATTGAAGGGAAG
>NW_007772976.1:2839-4630 GCF_000696425.1 Galeopterus variegatus | reverse complement strand
AAAAAAACCCTAAAAATCATGATTGTGAGAATGTTTTTGGTCAAAACACTCAACTTCTTAGACTTGCAAATATTTCAATGTGGAAAAGCCTTATAAATTAAATGTATGTGGTAAATCTTTTAAATGTAGCACAGACCTCAGTAGAGGTAAGAGAATTCATGTAGGAGAGAGTGCATTTAAATGTAAGGAATGTAGGAAAGTCTATTCAGAGCTCTTCCCATCTTTGGCCCAAGAGAACTTACACAGGTGACAAACCCTACAGATGTCCTGAATGTGAGAAATCCCTCTTCACGGCATATGCCTTCTGACATCAGAGAATTCATACTGAAGAGTGATCATATAAATGCAATCAAGTGTAGAGAAGTCTTTGAACAAAGCTCACCCCTTTTGAACTACGAGCAAACTCTTTCAGGAGATAGATCTAAAAGGCACTGAGAGTGGGACAGTCTTTACCAAGAAATATTCCTTTCAGCACATTTCAGAACTTATACAAGAGAAAAATCCTATAAATGTCAAAACGGTGGAAAAGGCTATAGGTAAAAATTATCCCTTACTCAATACAAGATCATTTATACTTGTGAAAAACCCTATATTTGCAGTGAATTTAGGAAATCCTTTTTAAGGAGTGACCACTTTACCCTACATCTAAGAATGTCTGAAGGAGAGAAACCCTGTGAATGTGATCATTCAGGGAACAGTTTCACAGTTGGCTCCTCCCTTACTCAACATCACAGAATGCACACTGGAGGGGAAAATGATAGATACAGTCACTGTGGCAAAGGCTTTAGACATAGCTCAGCCCTTATGTTGCAACATCAGAGAACTCATACTGGGGAGGCGGGGGAACCCTTTACATGTAATCACTGTGGAAGAACCTTCAGGAGGTGTTCTCACCTTAGTCAACATAAGAGGATTCATTCTGGAAAACACTGTGAATGGAATCATCATTGCCAAGCTTTGAACCATGATTTTTACCTTATTTGACACCAGGAAATTCATACAGATTAGAGAAGCTCATTGAACATAATCAAAATAGAAAAGCTGTAAGTTGAAATTCCATTTTGTTTGACATCAGAAATAAACCATAAAGGAGGCAAAAGCCACAGGTTATTTTTAACCCATTAACAAGTACCTGTATTGAATAAGACTCTGTTCGTGGGTCCCTGCCATCACAGATGAGCACATATAAGCAGTTCTACTCTACATATGCCCTTAATTTGCCATAGAAACACCGTTTTATGGACTCAGGGTCTAGGTCTAATGGACAGTGTCTCATAGAAACAATTATCATAGATAACCAAACGTAAATGTTATCAATGATAACAGCATGTCTGTCTTTCTATATCATATATGAATCAGGGAACCACCAACCTTGAAGAGTCATGCAGAGATCACACATCTTTTAGCATCATAGGGATCAATATATATATAATTTTATGATATTCATAGAAGAGGAATGAAGGATATACCATCCATGTTTTCCCTGCATAATCCAAGTGTCACTTCAAACAAATTAGAGATGTTA
Organism: Galeopterus variegatus; assembly: GCF_000696425.1. Classification (NCBI taxonomy): domain Eukaryota; kingdom Metazoa; phylum Chordata; class Mammalia; order Dermoptera; family Cynocephalidae; genus Galeopterus; species Galeopterus variegatus. The sequence goes on along the minus strand of NW_007772976.1, from coordinate 3,105 downwards.
ATACTAATTTACCAATGTTTTGCCAAAGGCATTCTACTATTAAAAAGAGGTTGTCATAAAGAGTTGTGTGCATCTTCACACTTCTAAGAGCATACCCAGTGTACAGGCAGGATTAAAAACATACCACACACTCATGAAGTGTTGTACCCCAAGGATGATGCAGATCTCACAAGCTTCAATGAAAATCCCTTACAAGAACAGAGTCTAAGCAGTACTGGATTTTTCCTGTGAAACTCTGGATGCTAGAAGACAAATAAGGATTCCAG
>NW_007772976.1:0-1651 GCF_000696425.1 Galeopterus variegatus | reverse complement strand
ATCCTAACTGGGGTGAGATGGTATCTCAGTGTAGTTTTGATTTGCATTTCCCGGATGCTGTACTACTCAGCAATTTTAAAAAGAGTGAACTACTGATAAACACAGCAACTTGGATGAATCTCAAAAACATTATGAGTGAAGGAAGCCAGAGACAGAAAACTATTGACTGTATGATTCCATTTATATAAAGTTTGAGAACAGGAAAAACTTGTTGATGGTGATAATCAAGATAGTGGTCACCTCTGGGAGGTGATATTGGCCAAGAAGTGGTATGGAGTTTTGGAAATATATTTTCCCTTGACTTGTGTGATGGATATATAGATGTCTATATAAAAATTCATCAAGCTGTAAAGTTCAGGATTTATGCCTGTCAGTGTATATATATATCATACTTCATTTTAAAAACTTTTAAAGCTATGTGCCCGTGATGGGACACAGTGAACCCATGCTGCAGTTTTAAACAGTCTCAAAACAAGAACAAACACAAAACAAATGGATCCACCACTGCTGTTGTAAGGTCAAGATGCTTTCTGTTGCTAACAACAGCAAACCCCCCTCAAACGAACTAACACCATCAGAGAATTTTTCACTCACATGCCTGGTGAGTTAGACAGCCAGTGCAGCTTCAGGATTGATGACCCAGCAGTTCAACAATGTCTCCAAATCTCAGTTTCTTTCAGTCTTTCCGCTGCCTCTCTGCAATGTTGGTTATTCTGAAATTGGTTCCCATTGACAACAATATGGCTGCCAACAGAGAATGAATATGCTTCCTCAGCTTCCCTCAAGAGACAGCTTTTTTTCCTTCTTTTAAGAGACTGAGCTTTGCTCTCTGTATCACTTTCCTATAGCTGCTGCAATAAATTACTACAAACGTAGTATCTTAAAATAAGAGACGAGAAGTCTTAAAACAAGAAAAATTTATTCTCTCACAGTTCTTGAGGCCAGAAGTATGAAATCAGTATCACTGGGCCAGAACAAAAGACTTGGCAGGGTTCCACTCCCCTTAGGGGTTTCCAAAAGAGAATTCATTCCTTGCCTCTTCTATCTTCTGGTGGTTGCTGGCATTTCTTGGCTTGCAGCTGCATAACTCCAATCTCTACGTTTGTGGTCACATCACTTTCTCTTCTTCAGTGTATGGGTGCTCAACTCTCTCTCTGCCTCCCTCTTATAAAGACACATGATTGCATGCATAATCCAAGATAATCTCCCCATCTCAAAATCTCCAATTTAAATAATCTGCAAAGACATTGTTTCTGTAGAAGGTGACATTTACAGGTTCCAGGGACTAGGTCCTGAAATCTTTGAAGGCCATTTTTCAGCCTACACACTCTTCTAATCTTTAGTCAAAATCCTGGGCTTCATTCTCAGCTTATGTTCATTCTTTTGACCCAATCACCGCAGACAGGAGGATGCCTTGCACTGACTGGACTGGACCAGAGTGCTTACATGTCCCTGGACTAATCACTGTGTTACTGGCAATAGAATGAGGCCATGTGGCTTCAGCCCACTAAGGGCTGTCCCCTGGAGCTGAGATTGAGAGACATCACCCATAGCTGCCCATAAAGGTATCTGGAGCATTCTGGGGAAGGAATGAGTGGAAATGTCTCCCAGATAAACCCTAAGACCTTCCTCTCTCCCTTTATGAAGATCC
>NW_007772975.1:1490-4630 GCF_000696425.1 Galeopterus variegatus | reverse complement strand
AAAAAAAAAAGACAGAGAAAGAAAAATTATTTAACAAAATGAAGAAAGCCTAAGAGATCTAGCTGACAACCTTAAGCATACAAACATCCATATTATGGTTATACCAGAAGGGGAAGAGAAAGGACAAAGTATTAAAAGCCTATTTAAAGAAATAATAAGCATAAAATGTCCAACGTATTGGGAAGGATACAGTCTCCCACATCCAAAAAGTTCAAAGATCCCCAAACTAATTCAACCTAAAAATGACCTCCCCAAGACACATTTTAGTCAAATTGTCAAAAGTCAGTGACAAAGAAGAAATTGTAAAAAACAGCAAAAGAAAGGTGTCAAATCACCTTTAAGGGAATACCCATCAGGCTAACAGCAAGACTTCTCAGTAGAAACCCTACAGGCCAGGAGAGAGTGGAATGATATATTCAAAATGCTAACAGGCAATTTTTTTAAAAAGGCAACCATAATACTATACCCAGAAAAGAAGTAGAAATGGTATCTTTCCCAGACAGACAAAAACTGGAAAGTCACCGCCACAAGACCATCCCTCCAACAAATCCACAAGGGAGTGCTACATTCAGACTCAAAAGATCAATATATAGCACCATAAATATGCATGAAAGAATAAAAACTGCTAGTAAAACAGATACATAAACAAGAAAAAGAAAATGTATGTTATCACTACAAAAAAAAAACAACCCACAAAACAGCAAAGACAAACAATAAAAGGGAAAGAAAAGAACAAAAGAAATGTTAAACAACCATAAAAAAATTTTAATAAAATGGCAGGAACAAGGTGATACCTTTGTTCCCCAATTAAAAAGTATAGACTGGCTGAATGGATTTCAAAATAGACCCAACTACATGCTGCCTGCAAGAAACTCACCTTACCAATAAAGAAACACATAGATTAATAATGAAGAGATGGAAAAAGCCGTTCCATGCAAATGGAAACAAAGAAGAAGCAGGAGTTGCCATACTTATATCAGACTAAATAGACTTCAAACTGAGAACTATAAAAAGAGACAAAGAAGGACATGATATAATGATAAAAGGATCAATACGGCAATAAGATATAACAACCATGAATATGCATGCACCCACCACCAGAGCACCCAGATGCATAAAGCAATTGTTATTGGATCAAAGGGAGAGATACATACCAATAAGATAATAACTGGGGACTTTAACATTCCTCCCTCAGCACTGGAAAGATCATCTAGACCAAAAATTAGCAGAGAAATACTGGATTTAAAAACACTGTAGACCAAAGGGACTTAGACATCTACAGAAAATTTCATTCAACAACTATAGAATATACATTCTTCTCATAAGCACATGGATCATTCTCCAGGATAGACTACATGTTAGGCCAAAAATCAAGTATCAACAAATTTAAAAAGATTTTAAACATATCAAGTATATTTTCAGAGCACAATGGAATAAAATTAGGAATTAACAAAAAAAGAAACTTTGGAAACTACACAAATACATGGAAATTAAGTGACACACTCCTGAAAGGCCAATGGGTCAAAGAAGAAATAAAGAAGGAAATTGAAAAATTCCTTGAAAGGGCTGGCCCGGTGGCGCACTGCGCTAGTGCGCCGCTTGGGAAGCGCGGAGGCGCTCCCGCCGAGGGTTCAGATCCCACATACGGACCGGTTCCCGCTCACTGGCTGAGCGAGGCGTGGGGGCAACACCGAGGGTTGCGATCCCGTTGCCGGTCCTGGTCCGGTACGGGGGCAACACTGAGGGTTGCGATCCGTTGCCAGACACAGAAAAAGACAAAAAAAAAAAAAAAGAAAAATTCCTTGAAACAAATGAAAATACAAGCACAAGTTACCAAACATATGGGATACCACAAAAGCAGTACTAAGAGGGAAATTTATTGCAATAAATGCTTACATTAATAGAATAAAAAGACTTCAAATAACAACCTGTTTATACCTTAAAGAACTAGAAAAACAATAATTCAATCCCAAAATTGGTAGAAAGAAAGAAATAATTAAGATCAGAGCAGGACTAAATGAAATAGAGACCAAAAATATAAAAAAATAAGGAAGATAAAAAAGATCAACAGAGAGAGAAGGCCCAAATTACAAAAATCATAAATGCATAAGGAAACATTATAACCAATACCACATAAATACAAAGAATCATTAGATAGTATTCTGAGCAATTATATGCTGACAAATTTGGAAATCTGGAGGAAATGGATAAATTTCTGGATGCATACAAACTACCAAGATTGAACCAAGAAGAAATAGAAAAACTGAACAGGACAATAATGAGCAATCAAATTTTTTGAAGCTGTAATTAGCAGTCTCCCAACAAGAAAAAGCCCAGGACCAGTGCATTCACTGCTTCATTCTATCAGACTTCTAGAGAAGATATAATACCAACCCTTCTTTGCCAACCCAAAAAATTGAAACAGGTCATTCTTCCATACTCATTCTATGAGGCCAGCATCACCCCAATACGAAAATCAGACAAGCACAGAGCAAAAATAGTAGGTATAGAAGGAAAGTATCTCAACACAATAAAAGCCATAAACAACAACCTTACCACCAACATCATTCTTTCAGCTTTTCTGTCAAGAACAAGATATGGGTGCCCATTCTCATCACTCCTATTTAACATAGCACTGGAAGTACTAGCCAGAGCAATCAGTCAAAAGAAAGAAATAAAGGGCATCCAAATTGGAAAAGACAATGTCAAACTGTCCCTGTTTGCAGATGACATAATCCTATATAGAGAAAAACTAATAAAACTCCTGGAGCCCATAAACAAATTCAGTAAAGTTGCTGGATGCAAAATCAATACACAAAAATCGGTAGCATTATATGAACCAGCAATGAACTAGCAAAAAAAGAAATCAAAAAAGCAAGCCAATCCTAATAGCTCCCCCCCCAAATAAAATACCTAGAAATAAATTTAACCAAGGAGAAAGATTTCTACAATTAAACTACAAATCGCTGCTGAAAGAAATGAAAGAGGATACAAAAAGATGGAAAGACATTGCATGTTCATGGTTTGGAAGAACTAATATTGTGAAAATGTCTATAATACCCATAGCAACCTATAGATTCAGTGCAACCCCCACCAATATACCAATGACAATCTTTGCAGAAATAGAAAAAAAAAAAAAA
>NW_007772975.1:0-673 GCF_000696425.1 Galeopterus variegatus | reverse complement strand
AAATAATCTAATTTAACAATGGGCAAAGGAGCTGAATTGCCACTTTTCAAAGGAAGACATACTAATGGCAAACAGGTACATGAAAAAATGCTCAGCATCACTGAGCATCGGGCAAATGCAAATCAAAACCACTTTGAGATATCATCTCACCCCAGTTGGACTGGCTATTATCAAAATGAGAGAATAACAAATGCTGATGTGGATGTAAAGAAAGGTGAACCCTTCTACACTGTTGATGGAACTGTGAGTGAGTATAGCCACTACAAAAAACATTATGGAGGTTTCTCAAACAAGTACAGATGCAACTACCATATGATGCAGCAATCCCACTACTGGGTATATACCCAAAGGAATGGAAATCATTGTGTCGAAGGGATACCTGCACTCCCATGTTTATCATAGCTTTATTTACAATAGCCAAGATATGGAACCTACTTACATGTCCTTCGACAGACAACTGGATAAAATAAATGTGGTATATATACAGAAGAGATTACTATTCAGCCATAAAAATAAATGAAGTTGTACCATTCGCAGCAGCATGGATGAGTTTGGAGAAAATTAAGTGAAATAAGCCAGGCACAGAAAGAGAAATACTGCATGTGCTTACTCATAAGCGGGAGGAAAAAAATAAACAAATGAAAGAAAAAACAAAAGGAAGGAAGGAAGGAAG
>NW_007772974.1:0-4631 GCF_000696425.1 Galeopterus variegatus | reverse complement strand
AGTAACCAGGGTATTTTCTATTTTCTTTGGATATCAAAAATTGTAGAACTTTAAGGAAGCCTCATGTAAAAAGGACAAGAAAATCTGTTTGAATTGTCCTGTTTGTGATATTTTTCTCACATGGAAATGACTTAAGACTTCCAGCATAAATTCACAAGACTAATTGAACACTATCAATTCTTGAATCTGAAGGAAATAAACTATTTTTTTAACTATGTTCATTTTTTTTAGCCCAACGGTAAACTACAAAGGTAATTTAGAAAATAAATTCAACTCTGTTATTGCTAGATAACACAGATAAGGCAAACATAAAGTGAGTTCACTTTTTCTAATGATGTGATTATTTTTTGTACAGTTCTATACCATGCCTACTTATAATTTTTAACTTATGAATATATTAAATTTAAGTATATGCATATTAAAATCACTTCTATAATACCGTGCTTTAATTTTAAATGATTGCTTTCATATGCTTACATTTTATAAAACAAGTTTATTCAGTCTCTTCCTAATAATCCTCAACACCAACATTTTTGTCATCACTGGAGCTACATTTTTAGTCAGCTAAAGCAGTCTTCTGACATCTCCATTTCTCTCAAAAGTGTTCAAGACTGTTAAAATCCATGTATGAGGCTGCCTCTGAACATTTTATCCTAAGCCACAAGTAGTCATTCACAGAACCTGAGGAAAATTTGGTTTTTATGTATCCTGTAGGTATAAAGTTATGCTCTCCAGTTATTGGTGGCCTTTTAAGTGATCTTAAAAACCTGTTTACAACAGGCATTCAACATTTGCAATTGGGAGGGCACACCTGCAGAAATAATTACTAATCCCCTACTAAATGTCCATGGTTCCCTTGTTAATTATGCCATCTTACAATCTCTGTGAGCATTCCCCACTACCATTGACTGAGGCCATTTCTGGACAAAGTAGATCTTCAGTCTTTTGTTTGATAAAATAAAGTCACTGGGAGATGTGGTAAGCAGAATAATGGCCTTCCTCCTTAAAGATGTTCAAGTTCTAATCCCAGAAAGTGGGAATATGTTACTTCACATGACAAAAAGGAATTAAGGTTGCAGATAGAATTAGGGTTGCTAATCAGCTGACCTTAAAATGGAGAGAGAATCCTGGATTACACAGGCAATCCCTAAATAATCACAGGCATCCTTAAAAGTGAAAGAGTGGTGTTGAAGGGTTAGTGCAAGAGGAGAAATGATGGAAGAAGAGGATGGAGAGATTTGAGGCATAAGTGGCAGCCTGAACTGCCTTTGCTGGCCTTGAAGACGAAGGAAGGGGCCCATAAGCTACTGTTTCAGGGTGGCTTCTAGAAGCTAGGAACAGCTCTCAGCTGATAGACAGCAAGGAAACAGGGACCCCGATTCCATCACCACAGGAAACTGAATTCTGCCAACGACCTGAATAGGCAAGGAAATGATTCTCCTCGAGAGCCTTCAGAAAAGAGTGAACCTGCTGACACTTTGATTTTAGCCCTATGAGACGGGACTTCTGACCTACAGAACTGTTAGGAGAAATTGTGGCTTATTTTGAGCATCTATAGTATATTATGGTGATCAGTGATTCCATCATGCGATTATCATGTCAATAATGTGTAGAGAGCAAATGCTCAGCTGATTGGAAAGCATTTCCTTCCTCCCAGCATCAGTAATACTTACCTGGTTCGTTACATGCCAAAAAAAGAGGAATTTTATAAGTTACAGGGTAGGTATTCCTAGAAACAGCAAAAGGTGATTATTTGTAGCAACAAAAATATTTTGAGAGAGAGGTAGATAGATTTAGTTTTTTCAAGTCTCATTTTCCTGCTACCAAGGCACTTAGGGTCAAGTTGCCGAATTTTAACGTTTTCTTAATTAGGTTTCAAAGTCTGTCAAAATGCAGTCTTTAATTAATAATAACACAATCTTTATATCACAGGTAGAGCACCATAAAGTATGCAAAGTGAAGAAAATGCCAGGTATGATGAGGATCAGATTTGAGTTCACAAAGATTATTCCGGAAGATGTAATGAGATTGGAAGCTACTGCTATGGTGTGGCTCCCACTTTCCCCAAGAAAGCCATAAACCTGATGGGAATGGGGATAGAGGAGCAATAATGACAACATTAATACATGGATATGTAATATTTACCTCTGTAGATCCTCACAATGGATATTCAATTTATAGCCGAGGAAACTAAGGCTCTGAGAGGTAGTATGACTTCCCCCAAGACAGGGTCAGAATGCTAACGCCAGCCCCTTTGGAACAAATTAATGGTCTTTCTGCGTTCATGGGATTGGGATTAGTGCTTCCATTGTGGACCCATCTATAAAAGAGTCAATGCTCATCTCTAGCTCCGAATGCTCTAAGAGACCAGAACTGCGTACGAGTCTGAGTTCTGTTTATTAATACAAGTAAGGCACTTCAGAAACTGAGTAGCAAAGCTCTCTCACTGTTTTAATTAAGATCCATACAAACAAAAACAAAGAATTCATTTTTCTAAGTAACAGGAAAAAGCAATCAAATCCATTTTTCTTTTTGGAAATAATGAAATGCATTCCCATTTATTGAACACTTAGGCTCTGCCAGGCTAAACACCACTCTTAACATTGACATAAGGAGATGAGACTGTTATCCCATTTTACTGGAGGAAATCAGAAGTTAAGTCATGTGCCCAAGGTCACTCAGGAAGTAAGAACAAGGTCAGGGTTTAAGTCTATGAATTTCTATCTCCAGAGTTCTTAACTTCCATGTCATGTTGCCTAAAGACTGATAAAAAGGTAGGTAGAGGGAAAACAAAAGAAGATAAGTGTAAAAGAAATATTTTTGGTGATTTACAGGATGACATATAACATAAAAGGAGTTCTTAAACTTCCACCATAAACTTGAGTTCATCCATCTCTATGAGTATAGCCAAAGGAGTACATGAATCTAGGAAACTGCACAATTTTCTAGAGAAAAGTTTCATTATTTTCATCACATTTTGAAAGAAGTATGTGACCCTGAACATGTAAAAGCCATTGCGTCAAATGAAAGGATTTACCCTGAACCTTGTTCTACAGCTGGCCTCAAGGTCTGAGTGCCAGAAACATAATGTTTTCCCTGGATAATATTAATTGCTTGTGGACTAGGCTGAAGATGGAGCTCTTGCATCTCTAGGCAGACCTAAGACCCCCAAAGCAATGCTCCTGTCTTGTAAGGCTTGGATCTTCCTCCCTCCAGTATCTTCTTACCTCTTCATTCATTCCTGATCCGGGGGATTCTCTGGTAATTAGGAAGGAAAAAATGAGTAACTTTGTGAGGAAACCAACTAACCAATGTTATGCCATGAAATATGGTCAATATTTGTAGAAGTGCATTAGTGTTGTAGATGCAACATATCTGAGACATTAGTCTGCTGAGTAACAAATATATAAGGATCTCTACCCTCACCATGAAGTAGGAAGAGATGTAGTATATAAATGAGAAGGACAAAGAGATTTAAAAAACCCACATGGGAGTTCTGGTCAAGATGGTGGAATAGATGGTCCCCAGTGTCACTCCCACAAATCAAAAAGTAAGTTTACAAGTACAAAAATATAACAACAGCCAAACTGGGGCTCCTGGAGCTCAGGGGAAGAGAAGGAGAGACTTACAGAGTTCATGAAGGGGGAGAAGCCACTATGTGAGAAAGAAAAAACTGCTTGGAGTGTTTCAGGCTGTGGCCACTTTAAGGCTAGAGCTGCTGAGCACATGGAGCAGGAGCTGGCAGAAGCCGCAGTTGTGCCCTTCAGATGGAGTTGCCTGGAGGTGGCAGGAGAGAAGAGGGCCTTGGCGGCTCCCAGGGCATCAAGACCACAAATAGGGTTCCTGTGGACCCAACAAGAGTGAGGAACCAGAACAGCTGAAAAAGGGGAGCCATTCAGAGGCTGGTGAGTCACCACAAGGGACTGATGCAGGGCCTGTCTCATGGGAAATGTTTGGAGCATGGGCAGTGGGGGAGACGGGCCCACCGGGATAACACTGGGACACAGCAAGGACAGCCGATCTGCCCCCAATCAGCCTAGGACCACTCAGAGGAGACTGGTTGGGAATGCAGAATTGCATGGGCTGCAGATTGATGAAAAGATTCAAGCCCAGATCACAGTTTCTCCACAACCCAGGTGTACTCGGTCTCTGGAGAACCGGAAGTACCTATAAGGTCAACCATTAAACCCTGAGCTGCACAAAATGTCTTCCCAAGGGAAACAGCAGCAAGGCAGCAATTTAGCTCAACAACACAGCTCAAGTACTGGTTCCCACAGGAAGTTCCCCCATTTTAGAAGTAAGCAAAGACAAAAAATTAGTTCCAGCCCAGGCACACCACCAGTGCCTTGGGGCCTGCCTGGCCCCGCCGCCCACAACCAGGCACACTGCCAGCACCAAGGAGCATACCAAAAACATCATCTCCATGTGGGTGGCCCACCACAGCCACCACAGTAACCATGGCTGCTGCAAAAGTGGCTAGACATCACAACCACTGTCAAGATGGTCTGCCAGCCACTGGAGTGCATTGACATAAGGAGAATCACCAGCAGAGACCAAAGAAAAGAATAGGATGTCTCTGTCCACAAAGCCCATTCCAGAGTGACAGGAGAAGCATCTGCTCTGTGATAATA
>NW_007772973.1:2120-4631 GCF_000696425.1 Galeopterus variegatus | reverse complement strand
GAACAGAACTGTGCTAAAACAATTGGATATCCACATACAAAAGAATAAAGTGCATTTCTATACAATAACAGTGAACTACCTCATACCATATATGAAAAAAAATAATTCAATATGAATCACAAACATAAACATAAGAACTAAAATTATAAAACTATTAGAAGAAAACATAGGAATAAATGTGCATGACCTTGCACTAGTTAATGGTTTCCTATGTAAAACACCAAAAGCACAAGTGACAATAAAACTGGATAAATTGGATTTTATCAAAACTAAGGACTTATATGCTTCAAATGATAGCATCAAAAAAGTGAAGAGGGGCTGAGCCCGTGGCGCGGTGCTGGGAGCGCAGCAGCACTCCCGCTGCAGGTTCGGATCCTATATAGGTCTGACCGGTGCGCTCACTGGCTGAGCGCGGTGTGGCCGGTATCAAAAAGGACAAAAAAAAAAAAAAAAAAAAAAGGAAAAAAAAAAAAAAAAAAAAAAAAAAGTGAAGAGACACTACAAGAATAGCAGAAAATGTTTGCAAATCATGCATCTGATGAGGGACTTGTATCCAGGATGTATGAAAACTCTATAAAATTAAACAATGAAAAGACAAATAATAATAAAAAATAGTACAATCAGGTTTATGGACAAAATGCTCAACATCAAAATTCAGCAGGGAAATGTGACTTTAAATCACAATGAGATACCACCTCACACGTTTTAGAATGGTTACTATGAAAAAGATGATGTAACAAGTGGTGGCAAAGATGTGGAGAAAAGAGAACCCTTGGGCACTGTTGGTGGGAATGTAAATTAGTACAGTCATTATGGAGAATAATATGAAGGTTCCTCAAAAAACTAGAAATAAAATTAACCTTATGATCCAGGAGTTTGAATTTTGAATAGATATTCAAAAGAATTGGAATCAGTATGTCAGAGAGATATCTGCACTCCCACATGAACATTGCAGCATTACTCACAATAGTCAAGATATGGAAACAACATAACTGTCCATCAACAAATGAATGAGTGTGTGTGAATATATATGTATATGTGTAGTGAAATACTATTCAGTCATTAAAAAAAAGAAATTCTATCTTTTGCAACAACATGGATGAAACTGGAGAACATGAAGCTAACCTAAATAAGCCATGCTGACAAAAACAAATACTGCATTAATTCACTTTATTTGTGGAATTTAAAAAAATTGAAATTATAGTACTACAGAACAGAATGAAGATTACCAGAGGCTGAAGTGAGTGTGGGGAATGAAGAGATGTTGAACAAAAGGTACAAAGTTTTAGTTAGGCAGGAAGAAATATGTTTCCGAAATCCATTTTGCAACGCAGTACATTAGGCATATCAAAACATCCACAGTCAATAATAATATATATATCAAAATTGCTAAAAGAATAGATTTTAAATGTTTTCACTGCCAAAAAAAAATGGTGATGGATATGTTAATGAGCTTGCTATAACCATTTTCAATATATACATATATCAAAACATCACAATATACCTCATAAATATATCAAATTATTTGTTAAAGAAAAATAAAAATTTAAATGAAAAAAATTTTTAAAAGGGAAGTACAAATATTTTAATAGATATTTCTCCAAAAAAAAAAAAAACAGACAAATAGCCAATAAGGACTTAGAAAGATGCTAGGTATCTTTAACTATAAGGGAATTCTAAATCAAAACCACAATGAAATACCACTTCATGCACATTTGTATAGTTATGCTTAGTAATACAGACAATCATGTGTTGGTCAGCATGGCGATAAATTGAAACGAAGGATGTGGAGAAATTGGAAGCCACATACACTTCTGGTTGGAATGTAAAATTGTGTAGCTGCTTTGGGAAAGAATCTGGCAGTTCCTAAAAAATTTAAACACTAAGTTAACATGTAAATCCACAATTCTACTCCTATGTATAAAACAAGAAAATTGAAAACATATAATCATACAATTTGTGCATGAATATTTATAGCAGTATTAATTATATAGTAACCAAAAAGTAAAAATTACCCATTTTCCATCAACTGATGAATAGAAAAACAAAATGTAGCATATCCAAACAATGGAGTATTATTTGTCCACAAAAAGGAACGAGCTTCTGCTACATGCCACAATATAGATGAACCTTGAATATGTTATGATAAATGAAGGAAGCCAGACACAAAAGGCCACATATTTTTTTGTGTGTATGTGTATATACACATGTATGTATGTATGTATGTGTATGTGTGTACAAGGGTACTACAGAATGCTCACGGAAAAATAGAATTGAAATATAATACAAATCTTTCCACGAACATTTTGAAGTACCCTAATGTATTCATGTTTGTGTATGTATATAACATATATGTATGTTATGTATGTATATATTTGAGTGTGTATATATATGTATATGTTATATATATATAAATATATATATATAATATATAAAAACACAGACACACGTAAGTATGAAGATTCTTCAAAAAGTTTGTGGAAAATAGAATTAATAATACGAATCTTTCCA
>NW_007772973.1:0-372 GCF_000696425.1 Galeopterus variegatus | reverse complement strand
GTACGGGCGCGACACTGAGGGTTGCGATCCATTGCCGGTCACGAAAAAAAAAAAAAAATAGAAAATTTATTTTTGAGATAAAATTAATATAAATGTAAAATTAATTACTATAAGTAATGTTAAATTAGTAGAAGAAATAAAATTTTATCAATGAAATGTTGGGTTAACTGGTTATTTTTAGGGGGAAAAAGAACTTAATTCTGTATCTCATTTACTACTTTAAATAAAATCTATGTGAATTACATTCTCAAGCAAAAAAAAAAGGAAAAAAGTCTTAATTAGAGAATAAATACTTTAAAGTTAAGCTCATTTGGGGGAAGGGGTTGGCTAGAGTAGGCTTTTCATAGCAGGAAGGGAGCTGAGGTTTGGGAA
>NW_007772972.1:1346-4631 GCF_000696425.1 Galeopterus variegatus | reverse complement strand
AGGAAAGAGGGAGCGTCTTGATTTTCCAAATGTTCTCATCTGACAAAGGTTTCCCATGATGGCCATCTTGTCCATGCTTACAGTGACTCATCTTCTCTCTGAGCCACTTCTTCCTTGTTGTTATTCTCATGTGACACTGATTATTGTTCTTGGCAAACATCCCTTATCTTTGGTCTCAGGAATGAAGAAGCCACCCTGGCCTGAGCACAGTTTAGCTCCCCCTCCTCTCATCCAGCCCCTCTACTCCCACCAGTGCCTTGATGATGTAATTTGGGGTGTATCTTAGCTGCCCACTGCCTTTTCCCTGCTATTTCATAAAATTAGCTCCACTATGTGGTAGGCTCTGGTTTAGACCTAAGGACTTAGAGGCAAACAAGATAGATATAAGGTCCCCGCACCCTGTAACCTTTCATTTTGCTCTCCCTCGGGGATTTCTGCCAGTTCACTGACAGTTTTCCACACTTGCAAAGCTACTCCTCTGCTGTTTTTCTGAGCATCAGGTAGCATTGTGGACTCTTTCTGCCCTTTTATTCAAATGACTCACCATTTTATGAAACTAAAGAGTTTATTTTGCTCAGCAGAGCTGGAGCATTTGGTGCATACTTGTTTCTAGATCATTTATAAAAATATTAGAGAAGGCGAATGTGAGTGTAGCCTCTGGGGCTCCTTCTTCTTGCACTTTGTCTCATCTTTAAGCTGATTTACCTGACACAGGTTAGGTATATAGAAAGTGTTCAATAAATATCTTGTTGATTCATTGATCCCCTTTGCTTGTCAGGTTAGCTCCCACAATCCCAGAATGACTCAGTGTGTTAATGGCCCTGGATTTGAAATATTGTCAGAAGTCTCTTTTGAGGCTAAATAAACTACATGAATTCACTTGTCCTCGTTCCCATGCTTGCCCTCTCAGAGCAGCTGCATGATCGAGCCGACCTGAATTCATTGCCTCCCACCCCAATCCTATTCATGTTCTCCCATTGGCTTTGTTCTCTTCAGTCTTCAGTAGTCTGAAAACTTTGATTCCAAGTGTTTACAGGCCTCAGGATGAAACAGAGTCATTTATCTTTCCAGGGTCTGGGAGCCTGCCTCTGAAGCCTTCTGCCAACCCTGCATCATGTTGACCACTGGTAGCAACAGTTTGAGTGTTTCATTTAGCTCCCAATTTTATCCTTGAGTTCAAAGCATATTTATAAATTGCAGCTTTTTTTTTTTATAGCAATGGAAAGCATATCAGTGATGCTCATTCACACAAATACTAAGTACCAAGACTGTTCTAGCTACAAATTACAAGGGTCCCTGTGATCGGGAGCTTATATTCTAGCAGGGGATGAGACAGTGTCTTAGCTTATTTTCTGTTACTTATAACAAAATACTTGAAAGTCAGTAATTTATAAAGGAAAGAAATTTGTTTCATACAGTTTTGGAGGCTGTGAAATCCAAGGTTGAGGGGTTGCATCTAGTGAGGGTCTTCTTCCTAGTGGGGGCTCTCTGCAGAGTCCAAAGTTGACACAGTGGCAAGAAGGCAAGAGCATATTAATGTGATTTCTTACTTTCCTTATAAAGCCAGCATTCTACTCCTATGATAACCCATTACTACATGAATGGATCAATCCATTCATGAGGGCATATCCCTCATGATCCAATCACCTCTTAAAGGCCCCACCTTTCAAATATCATAGTCACACTTTCCATCCTCTTTATACTATTATAATGGGGATTAAGTTTTCACATGAGATTTGGTGGGTATATTCAAACCATAGCACATAATAAATAAGCCAACACATTTAAAAATGAGAATTTCAGATTGTGATGAGAGCTATAAAACAAATAACCAAGCTGAAGTGATAGAGACATGGGGCCAGGCAGGAGAAAGACACTAATTTAGACAGCATCTCCTCTTTGAGGAGAAGACATATCACTGAATATGGCATGATGGGGAGCCCGCTGTGTACCAATCTTGATGAAGAAAGTTCTAGGTAGAGGAGACACAGGCAAGAGGGAATACCTTGGTGCGCTATTCAGAATTCCTGGGTGCATTTTGCCTGGACACCAGTTCCAATTATGATATCTGATGTGACTACTTCTACTTAACAGTTTTAATAATCAACAAGTTATATGCTAGACATTTTATATACTTTAGCACTAGTGGCTAAAATGTAAGCCACATGAGGGCAGGGATATTTGTCTATTTTGTTCAATGATGTATCCCACATGCACATAGAAAGTACTTGATATATCTTTGTGAAATAATCAATTCCTTACTGCAGCTCTTCAGAGGAAGCAGTAACTCCCCTAACAGAGAGATTAGAAGACTAAGATCCAGAAAGGATAAGTGGCTCAGGTGATTAAGAAGACCTGAGATCTGAGCTGAGACTGTCAGACCATCAGAGCTCTATCTCTGCTGCTTGGTTTAGCCCATTTGACCCACCTGCTTCCAGGGTCTAATCTACTTAGCGTTCCTCTAGTCCAGATTGAGGCAGGGTGTTTATCTGGCTGTTTTGCTCCCTTCTGTTCATCAGGGAGTGGCCCTTCAGCAGCACAATCATTATGTGATACCACTTATTTCCCGGCTAACTTGCTGCCTTTGATTTGGACTCAGATCTTTTTAAAAGGCAGACCTGAAACTCTGACTGCCAATGCATGCCCTCTGAGAGGTTTTACATAAATCACAGAATCAGAGCATGGTTCATACTCTTTCATTCAGATACATATAAAGGAACAGAACGGAGGGGAACTGACATGAATTGAATACCTACTATGTGACTCATTTGTGATGGGCCTTTTGTATTTTATATGCAGAACCTAATTTAATTTAAAAATGGTAATTATAGGAAAGTGGTGACAAGAATTGGTTTTGGGGGGGGTCAGATAAACCTGGATTAAATTACAGGTGTTAGCATTTATAAGCTATATGCCTTTAGAAAAGTTACTTAATCTCTCTGATCCTTAGTTTCTTACTTTTGAAATAGGTCTAATGTTACTTATCCCATAGGCTGATTGTGAAGATTAATAAAATAAGACAACATTTATAAATGCTTACTCAAAGCCAACATTCAATAAATGCAATTTATCATAAATTATAATACTTTATTGAGTCTAAGATGTAGTACATTAAATACCAATATTTTGCATACCATTAAGAGAAAACGCTGTCAATTCAACTCTCATGCATTATTGTAAGACATTCAGATAAGGGAGGTGGTAAAAGGTAAGAAAGTGGGCATTTTAAAATGATTGAAATATTATGTGTGAAATATTGAAATATTATATGTTATGTAGCTCATT
>NW_007772972.1:0-459 GCF_000696425.1 Galeopterus variegatus | reverse complement strand
TTTAAAATGATTGAAATATTATGTGTGAAATATTGAAATATTATATGTTATGTAGCTCATTATTAATGACAATAAATTAACAAATTACTAAAACATCGAAGACAAATAATTGGTTATTGTTTGTCAGGTGCTTTAGGAACGAGTGCTGGCACCTTTCTTTATAGCCTCTCTCAATTATTCATGACTCTCAAAGCCAAAAAGATTTTTCCTACATCAAGTCATGCTGTCCCATAACAATTTAAGCCAGCTCCTGCTTGTTTATTCCACTTGGAGATAATGAGCAAGTGGTCAGTGGGCCCAGAACAGTCATTCATCTGCTTGTTAACTTATAACTTCAATGCCTTTCTTTCAGACTAATTACAATTAAATTGTCCAGGGCTGCAAAACATCTCACCAATGTAATGTGGATGAATTCAGGGAATTAAGAGATTTTAAAAATTGGCCATTTATTCATTCAAC
>NW_007772971.1:3397-4631 GCF_000696425.1 Galeopterus variegatus | reverse complement strand
GGGTCAGGGGCTGATCTTACAATGGTGGCTGCTATGGCCCATTCCTGCAGGGTGGCTGGGTAGTTCTCAGAGACGGGGGCTTTATGGCTAAGCACACGCTCTCAAAACTGTCATCTGTAGGAAGTAAAGAAGGAAGCGGAACAGAAATATAAGCTGAGTTTCTATAGCGTGCCGGGTGCTTCAGCAAATGTCTTAAAAACAAGGAGTTGGCCCCCCGGAGAAACTGTGAGGGACTGAGTAGGTCTCATCCAGGTCCCCAACAGTCCCTCTGCACCACACCAGGAACTGTGAAATGGGGCCAAAGGTGGAGGAGACGCTTTTCAAGGAGCTAACAGTTCAGTTGGGAAAATCACAAAGGAGCCTAAAGCGGCATTAGAAAGCCCGGCGCCCCTTCTGAGCCCACCCACACCCCATCCATCCTTCAAGGCCCAGATCACGTTGCTCCTCCTCGGTGAAGCCATCCCTCACCACCAGCTTTGGTGCAGAGGGGACACAGTGTGGTGTGGTAGAGAGAACCAGAAACTGGTCCTGGCTCTGCCACTAACTCGCTGTGTCACCTTGGGAATAGCATTCATCCAGCCTCAGTGGCTTCATCTATAGGCTGAGGATGCTTGGCCTATGGTAGGGAAGCCTTTACAGATCCTTAAAACATTAAGAGTCTATGAAAAATGGTATCTGCAACTCCTTGGAACCTCTTTAGAATGTGAAGTCTATGCAACATGATTCCTTTCCTAATCATCTCATTGTGTATTCGTTCAAGGTGAAAATGCAATCTGGATGATTGACCAGGAGCATGAGCTCTGAGCACGCAACCTGCCCATGCTCTGCAGTACCTGCTCATTGGCAGAATGATCTAGAGTGGATTGTCTGACTGCTTCCTGTGGTATCATAGGCTTTGCAAAAACAGAAGGTTTCCCACCTCCAGTGGTTTTGCACACCTGGGAGCTTATAAGCTCTGGACGATTCAAGTGACATCTTCCTTTTCCTAGCTACATCTGAGATCGTCGCTGGCATTATGGAACAAGGTTCTACAATTCTTGAAAATTCAAGCCCGCAGCTTCTGTTGCTGGTACCAGGATAGATGCCAAACTTGGAATTATAAGTTAAATAAATCCTCTCAATGAAATCATGTGACCCTCTGGACTGTTATGGGACTGGAAATCTGCCAAATCTTCCATTACCTTAATGTGTGAAGAAAAACGAGCAGAGGTCCTAGGTATTTTCAAATATCTTG
>NW_007772971.1:1691-3035 GCF_000696425.1 Galeopterus variegatus | reverse complement strand
TCCATTACCTTAATGTGTGAAGAAAAACGAGCAGAGGTCCTAGGTATTTTCAAATATCTTGATACTTTATAGAAGAAGGAGAAGAAGAAAAGAAAGAGCAGGTGGAGAAGGAGGATGAAGGGGGAGGGGGAGGAGATGAAGAAGAAAATGGCACTGAAATTTGCCACAAAGAAAATAAACCAATTATTAAACTCTCAGGACAGGGCAGTGACTGTAACACAGTATTACTACAACCTCATGCGGTTGGTCTTTGTACACTGATGATGTCGCCACTTTCTGGGCCTATAGATAAAATCGCAAGGTGTCAATGTCAAATGTCAGCACTTGGAGGGGCCCTGAAACTACTCAGAGGAACAACATGAAAGGAAACCCTTGTACATTGAGATTTGAACTATTTCTCATGCCCATCTCTGAACAGACCCCATTTGGAATTTGGTTAAATGAAATCAAGAGAGTTTTATGATAATCCCCCCCAGAAAGGGTGGGGGGATCTAGTCTGCCAGACTGAATTGAATCACAGCTCTACCACTTGCTGGCCATGTGACTTTGGGCAAATTGTTCAATCTGTCAGCGCCGTACTGCCAGTATATATATCGCAGAGCTGTTTGGAGGATTCCATGATTTATGCCTTGGGTGCATTTGGTGAATGGCAACATCCTGTGAATTGGTTGTGAGTGCCCTAGGGGAAGGGCCACGTCATGGTCACGTTGGCCTTTACGGAGGTGCCCACCACAGTGCTGGGCACCTGGTGTTTGCTTGCTGAATTGGACTGATGAAGCCCTGGGCCGAACTGCTCACGTCCCTATGAGGTCCCCTTCTTGGAGTGCGACAGGCAAAGAGGTATCACATCATGTGACAAGTCTTGGGGGCGAATGTCCAACAACCTCACTAATTCCCTCTCCAGAGCCAAGAATAACTTAACTCCATGACCAGTCATTTTTGCAGACTTCACTTCACCGGCCAGTTTACTGAGGCTCACCAAAGCCACGCTCTAAAAGAGCTCCCAGCAGCTTAGCCTTGCAACTATGCAGAGACACACCCGTGAGTAATTCCCCACACTGCCCCTCTCTGCAGTGTGACAGAGCAAGGGCCCAGCACTTTGACTTATGCGTGCCAAGGTCTACAGGCCACTGCTCCCAGGACACATAGTGAGTGGGCAACTGAGCTGAGTTTCCCAGGAACACTTTAGGTATCACAGAAATGGGGAGATGGGGTGGTGGAATCTCCCCATCTGTGAAGATAGGTGACATCAGCATGGCCTGTGACCATCACTCAGGCAAGAGAAGGCATCAGTTGTAATGAGACCATCATGCCCCCCACCCAGCAAAATCCTCTTAGGTCAAA
>NW_007772971.1:0-590 GCF_000696425.1 Galeopterus variegatus | reverse complement strand
AAGGCATCAGTTGTAATGAGACCATCATGCCCCCCACCCAGCAAAATCCTCTTAGGTCAAAATGAACATGTGGACATGGACTGCGTCCCCTAGTTGTGGAAGGAGGGGGCACACGTGCACCTGCTTATGTGAATCTTTAAAAGATAGTTATATAAGATATCTCTCTGTGACCTGATTTCTTTTAAGTAGTTCCGACTTTCTTTATCACAGTGTGTATGTGTATGTGTATTTATATATAAAGAGATGAAAATTTCTAATAGTGCAGAACTTACAATGAAGATCAGAGAAAAGCTTCCAGAAATAATAATCTCAGCTACCATTTATTGAACACCTACTATGTGCTGGGCCCCGGCCAAGCACTTTACAGTCACAGTCTCATTTGAGGCTCACGCCACTCTGTGAGGTGGGTGTTAGAAGGACCCCGTTTTACAGATGAGGAAACTGCAACTTGCCCACCATCACATCATATTAAGAAAGGAACAAAAGGGCCGGCCCGGTGGCACACTGCTATAGTGCGCCGCTTCGGAAATGCGGTGGCGCTCCCGCTGAGGGTTCGGATCCCACATACAGACCGGTTCCCACTCACTGGC
>NW_007772970.1:3017-4632 GCF_000696425.1 Galeopterus variegatus | reverse complement strand
ACCAATAGTTATACTAGAACACAGCGAGTACTGTAGTTGAGCTGCCTTCTTAGTCTTCAAAGACCCTCTGTTCGTTCCTATATTGGGGACTGAGGCACCATTCCCTCTGATCTCTGACTGTTCTCACTGTCCATTGAGCTTTCCGATTCAATGTTAATTCTTTAGACTGGCCTTTCCCTAATTATCTTACCTGACTCTGTCTCTCTCTGGGGATTATTCTCTACTCTTTATTTGCTTTGTTGTATTTTATAACACTTGATTCTACCTGGTGTAATTTATTTGTTTGTCTGTCTTCCTCCCTCTTTCGCAAATGTCAGAGTGTAAGTTCCATGAGGGCAAATGTTAATATGCACTGCTGTTTCCTCAGCTGGCCTATTTTTTTTATTTTTTACTTTTTTATTTATCTTTTTTTTGTTTGTTTTTTGGCAGCTGGCCGGTTTGGGGATCTGAACCTGATCTACAAGGCTGTGCTCAAACTGACTAGTTATTCTATAAGCACTTGTCTGAATGAAATGAGTGCACAGAGAAGGGAGAGGCAGGAAAGGAGCAGAAGTTGAGAGGTGATATGGATAATTTTGGCAAGCGAGGGAGTAAGGGAGGGGCCGTAGAAAGTCTAATGGTGAAAGGGCTTTCTTAGTAATAGACTATTCATTGAGGATTTAGTATGTGATAGACTGTGCAAAGTGGTCTCTGCATGTTATTTCTTTAACTCTTACAACATTATTGTAAAGGAGATTGTACTGTCTCCATGTTTCATATGAGGGATTACGTGTGTAGAGAGGTCACACAGTGACTTGCTTAAAATCACAGTGCCAGGGAGTCACCTGCTTCATGCTGATAAACCACTTTTGCGGTTAAATCATTAAGCTGTATTGATGAAGGATCCTGTTTGGGCTGAACCATCCAGTTAAACTGATTGCTTACCTTTCCCCATCTCTTTGCCCTTGAGTGACCCTTGCTTTTGGACATTTGGACTTGTGTTGCCCTTGAGTGACCCTTGCGTTTGGACATTTGGACTTGTGCTGACGCGAGCATACTCATCAACTCTGCACTGTTGCTTTTTCTGGGCCCTTATGTAACTTCTTTCTCTGCCTTTGGAGTCTGGGAAACAGAGTGGCAGAGGGGTTAAGGGCATGACCTTTGGGTTCAAATTCAACTGAGTTCAAATTCCTGATCCCTCATGTTCCTGCTCTGTATCCTGGAGCAAATTACTGAACTTGACTGAATCTTACTGTTCTCTGAAAAGGGTGTAGTTCTCACAGGTGGTTACAAAGATTAAATAAGATGATATATGAGACACTTGGTATTACGATTAAATGGGGGGCTCACAATGATTACTTCTTTTGCAGTGAATTTGAAGCTAGATTTACTTGCCTTTTTTAAAGGCTTTATTGAGCTAGAATAATTTTCCTTTCCCAGATGAAATAAACATTTATCACGTGCTGCTCACGGTTAGGCACTGGTTTGGTGCTTCCATATATTTTATTTCACTTAATCCTTGCAACAGCCATGTGGGACAGTAGTGATTATTCCAAGTTTATATCTGGGGAACTTGAGGCTCAGAGAGAGATGAAGGCCTGCCTCCTGGGCCCCGGTTATCTTCAGGATCCCACAG
>NW_007772970.1:0-1661 GCF_000696425.1 Galeopterus variegatus | reverse complement strand
AGTTGATATTGGAGACAAAGCAAAGCACAAGGAATAGGTCTATGCAAGTTTGGGTCTTGTGAGGGGGGGGGTCTGGCATACCCTTTTCTACCCTGTCCATTTCTCCGTGCGCTTGCTTCACGTTTATTTCTGGGTTTTCTTAGTCCCAGGGTTGTGACTTGAGGGCACTGAGGAAGTTCAGGAGGGCTGCCTTGTAGTGTTGGAGGTGGTGGAGCAGTGAGAGATGAGGTGGGAGACGGAAGCAGGGGCAAATTCTGCCCATCCTGTGAGCCTGGTAATAGAGTGAAGCTTGTTCTTGGATCTGCTGGAGGGTTTTCAACAGCGAAGTGGCAAGGGAAGTTTCATGCTTTAGAGCACTCTCCAGATTTGGAGTGGAGAGGGTTGGAGGAATGCAGGAGTGGAGGTCATTTGGGAGACGTTTGCACTGATTCAGTGCTGTGAGTAATTATGGCAGGATAATAGGCATAACCCAGGACTGGAATGAGACTGCCTGAGTTTATATCTTGCCTTCTGAACTCAATAGCTTTGTGATCTTGTGACAATTACCTACATATTTTATTATAAGATGCCTTTTTTTCTTTTTTACCTTTCAGCATCTCTGAAAGCTGAATGCGTTTTTACACTTGTGTCATGGATTGACTGATAAATTGGTCCTACCCCACCCCACTTCCATACATAAAATATATACGTTGGGAGAAGATGAGGACTTGGACTAAAATTACGGTGATCACATACTTTATTGTCTGAATTNAGCGCCGCCGCGCTTCCCAAGCGGTGCACTATCCAGTGCGCCACCGGGCCGGCCCCGGATTGGGACACTTTTGAGAGTGAACATGAGCACTGTGAATAGAAACCAGGACTGTCCCTGGAAAATCGGATGTATAGTTACCCTAACTGAAATGGACTAACTGGTGGCAGTGGGGATAGGAGAGAAAGATTGGCATTATTAAAGAAATTGACTAGACAGGATCTGTGATTTCCCTGCTGGGTTCCCATTGTCGGCCTCTCCTATATAGCAAAAAAGTGATAGAAGACTATTCACTGTACCTGAGCAGAGAGAGTGTGAGGAGCTACTCTAATTATAAAGTATCCCTGTTTATCTTTGCTCATGGACCCATGTACTCTGTCCCTATGCCCGGAAGTTCTCTGGACATGTTGTTAGGGCCTCAGAAAAAGAACAGGTACATAAAAGAAGAGAAATAGAAAGACCCGTAAACGTGCCAGGCTTACAAAGTACAGTAGAGAGCTTTCCCAAAACCCAAGCCCACCTTAGCTGACGTTAACAACATTCTAGGCCCTGTTGGAATGATAAAGTCTGGTTTAGTGATTTCCTTCCTTGCTCTTAGTCTTGTGTGGAGGATATAGTTGCTTACTAAAGCTTCTTTTGTTGAAAGAAAGTGACCTACTTGAATTTATCTCAAGGAAAAAAAAAGGGGAATATTTAGAAGTCAAAACTAAGAAAAAAAAGGGGAATATTTAGAACTCAAAACTAATCTTCCTTGGTGTTGGCTTCTCTGTGCTGTTTTCTGCTCTGTTACCTGGTCACTTACTTATGGTAACATCTCCATAACTTCTACTTGCACACGACTTTGGCTCTCCGTTCCAGCCCCCTTTCCTCCAACACATCATCCAGCTTTTACTATCTCTCTGGATTTTTTAGT
>NW_007772969.1:2760-4632 GCF_000696425.1 Galeopterus variegatus | reverse complement strand
CCTCATATCTGGCTGGGTATGATTCAGCACATCCGTTGTAAATAAGTTGTGAAAGAGTAGTGTTACTGCACATGTACACCCAGATACTCCTTGGCTTGTTGTCACTATTGTGTACTTTTGGTGTAAGAGACAATGGCCCTAGACCATAAGGGGGTGGACAATGCAGAAGGCGGTGGTGTGGAGCTGCGGGAACAGGAGAGGAGGTCTTCCTGGCCATGGCGCCCAAGTGCATGGGATTTGCAGGACCCCCTGGGATGGCCCCAGGGCAGGGGGACACGCAGGGGCAGCTACTGTTGCTGTAAGCTGCTGCTGCCAGAGCCCCTAGGGTGCACCAGGAGGCCACTGCTGGATCTGCTGAAGGCTGCCATAAGCTACTGCTGAGGAAGCTGAGGACTGAGCTTGCACTGAAATGAACCTGTCAACTGTGCCAACGACTCCGAGGATCTTTTCTCAATTATCTAGCTCGCGACCTGTATGCGAGGGTTTGTGACCCAGCTGGTATGTGAGGGGTCTGTGACCCAGTCTGTACAATGGGCTTGAAGGGTCNTAAAAAATACTTAACTTTCTCTGAGAGCTCTGAATAATAAACCAAAGGCTATATGGCCTTTTAGCCCTTATAACAGAATGAGGAAAGGCCATTTCATAAGGCAGAGGAAACACAGAGTCACAAGTGTATGAGTAATGAAAGCAGCCAAGGACATTTTATTTTCAATGGCCCTGTGTGCCCTCCTTCCTTCAGCAAAGGCTACAACTGATCACTCTAATAGAGTAAGTCAATTATTCCCCAGGACGGAACTCCACACTGACATTTCTAGGAGGCTACAAAATGCACAAGACAGAAAACAAGTAAGAAAATCTCTACTATCTGAGATGCTATGTCAACATAATTCACTGTAGGGTTTACTCACAATCCCCTTGATAGTAACCAGGACACAGAGCTATGTGTCAAACCTCTGCAGCTACCATGTTCCCTGTTCTGTTTGAAAATGCACAGCAAAATGCTGGGACATAGTACATGTTCAGTTAAAACTCACTGACACTAAACCTCACATCTGATGCCTCCCTCATTAACAACCTTCTTGTGCAGAATATTCATTCTGAAAGATCTAATTTCATTGCTCATTCAAAGAAATTTTGACACACTAGAAATCTTTTGAGAATGTAATATATACAAAGCGCTTGAAAATGACAGATATGAACATATACATTACCTGAAACTAGGTAATTTTTAAAGAAATAGAATTTATTTCTTAGTTTTGGAGGCTGGGAAGTCCAAAATCCAGGGAACACATCTGGTGACAGCTTTGTTCTTGATGGTGACTCTACAGTAACACAGGGTGTCAACTGGCAAAATGGCTGAGCAAGAGAGAGCTAAGTCTTCACTGACTCTCCTTTCAAAGCCATCAGAACCATGCCCATTACTTCACGAATGGGTCAATCCATTCGCCAGGGCACAGTCCTCCCAGTGTAATCACCTCTTAAATGCCCCATCTCTCAATTACCATAACAGGATTTTCCATCCTCTTAACACTATTACTGTGGGGATAAGTTCCGATATATGAAACTTTGGGGGACACATTTATGCATAATAGCCCCCCAAAAGAGGAGGCAAGTACTTCTAGGCAGAGTAAAGTTTCTCTTTTCATTTAACTATTCTCGTCCCAACAGATGCCCTGGTCTTTCATTTAGTTTAAAACATTGGGTTTTTTTAAATATATAGCTTGCTATACCAAAATATACCAAAAATTATATTAAAAAATATAATTCTTTCTTTTTCTTTCTTTCTTTCTTTTTTTCATATTCTTTTTTTCTTTTTTTTCTTTTTGGTGGCTGGCCAGTACAGGGATTGAACACTGGACTTTGTTGTTACCA
>NW_007772969.1:0-1760 GCF_000696425.1 Galeopterus variegatus | reverse complement strand
GAAATAGAATTTATTTCTTAGTTTTGGAGGCTGGGAAGTCCAAAATCCAGGGAACACATCTGGTGACAGCTTTGTTCTTGATGGTGACTCTACAGTAACACAGGGTGTCAACTGGCAAAATGGCTGAGCAAGAGAGAGCTAAGTCTTCACTCACTCTCCTTTCAAAGCCATCAGAACCATGCCCATTACTTCACTAATGGGTCAATCCATTCGCCAGGGCACAGTCCTCCCAGTGTAATCACCTCTTAAATGCCCCATCTCTCAATTACCATAACAGGATTTTCCATCCTCTTAACACTATTACTGTGGGGATAAGTTCCGATATATGAAACTTTGGGGGACACATTTATGCATAATAGCCCCCCAAAAGAGGAGGCAAGTACTTCTAGGCAGAGTAAAGTTTCTCTTTTCATTTAACTATTCTCGTCCCAACAGATGCCCTGGTCTTTCATTTAGTTTAAAACATTGGGTTTTTTTAAATATATAGCTTGCTATACCAAAATATACCAAAAATTATATTAAAAAATATAATTCTTTCTTTTTCTTTCTTTCTTTCTTTTTTTCATATTCTTTTTTTCTTTTTTTTCTTTTTGGTGGCTGGCCAGTACAGGGATTGAACACTGGACTTTGTTGTTACCAGCACCATGCTGTAACCAACTGAGATAACTGGCCAGTCTCCCAAAATATAATTCTATTTTGAGGATTTTGTTATTGTTTTGTTTAGTAGTGTTTTAATTAGGTGTCTTATATTGACAATGCCCATCTCTGTTTATACTTTTGCCTTCTTTTTCTTATTAACATACATGATTTTATTATTCTGAGTTTAGATGCACTAATAAACATCAAAAGTAGGTCTTTATAGAAAACTCTATGATAACATCCAGTTCTTGATCTCGATGTAAACAAGAGAGTGATCCCCCCAATACATCGTGATATGATGCATTCTGTAGGCTGAAGTGTGATAAATCTATTCAAAACTTGTGATAAATAAAGCACCAAAATGCCACTGCAGTATAGTCAGGATTCATTTGCAATGCGCCATGGGCTGAGCTGACATTAAGTGACCTTTCTGAATTGGCTACCTTCAACCCATGAGCATTTCTCAGTGTCAAATGCAGATTAATAAAAATCACTGAGAAAACAAGAAACAAGACTCACCAGTACTTCTCAGTGATTGCCCGCCAAAATAAAACAATGACACATCGGACAATTTTAAAAGTTGTCTCATGTGGATCAGTATAAATAATGGCAGTGAACTTGCAGTACGCACGAATCCGTAGTTTGACATGAAAATATTCAAACAAATTACCATCGGTGTTTGGTGTTTGACAGGGTAGGGAAGTGGGGTCAGCTTACAAACTCATTTGAATAGAAAACTTACCTTACTAACACTACATACTTTCATCCTGTGTTTCCAATTT
This sequence comes from Galeopterus variegatus, assembly GCF_000696425.1. Lineage (NCBI taxonomy): Eukaryota > Metazoa > Chordata > Mammalia > Dermoptera > Cynocephalidae > Galeopterus > Galeopterus variegatus. The sequence goes on along the minus strand of NW_007772969.1, from coordinate 339 downwards.
AGACTTTGACGCCTTTAGAAAAAGACACTATAGGGGCCAAGGGAGAACTTCCACTTCTCTCATGAAAGTTCATTAATAAAAATCAGTGACAAATTTAGATTAATGTGAAAAAAAAGAATTTATTATCTTTACATGCTGGACATGGGCAAAGCATGGGAGAATCGCAAGAGAGTAATTTCCCAATTTCTAAATGGGGTAAAAGCTGGGTTCATAAAAGAAAGAGAAGGTAGGAGAGGTAAAAGCCCCAGAACAGTGACCTGAGACCAGGTTTCTCTGACGTTCTGGGGAAGGTGGCATCACAGGTGAAAGAAGGAAGGCAGAAGTTGAAGTTAAGCAGAG
>NW_007772968.1:2686-3560 GCF_000696425.1 Galeopterus variegatus | reverse complement strand
ATCTCGTTTTAGTATCAGAGTTATTTTGGCCTTATAGAATGAGTTTGGGAGAGTAGAGTCTGTTTCAATTGTTTGGAACAGTTTCATGAGAATTGGTATTAACTCCTATTTAAAAGCTTGATAGAATTCAGCTGTAAATCCATCTGGACCCGGGCTTTTTTTGTTGTTGTTGGAAGATTGCTAATTACTGCTTCAATCTCCTTGCTTTTTATTGGTCTGTTCAGGTTTTCTATCTCTTCTTGGTTCAGTCTTGGTAATTTATATGTGTCTAGAAACTTAACCATATCTTCCAGATTTTCAAATTTATTGTCATACAGTTGTTTATAATATTCTCTAATGAGTTTTTGTATTTCTGTGGTGTCAGTTACAATGTTTCCCTTTTCATTTCTGATTTTAGTTATTTGGATCTTCTCTTCTTTATATTTTTTTTTTTGTTAATTTAGCTAATGGTGTGTCTATTTTGTTTATTTTCTCAAAGAACCAACTTTTACTTTTGTTAATCTTTTCTATCTTTTCTTTTGTTAATCTTTTTGGGTCTCTATTTCATCTAGTTCTGCTCTGATCTTAATTATTTCCTTCTGTCTACTTCCTTTAGGTTTGGTTTGTTGTTGTTTTTCAGGTTCTTTGAGGCATAGCATTAGGTTGTTTATTTGGGGTCTTTCCATTTTTTGTTTTGATATAAGCATTTACTGCAATAAATTTGCCTCTTAGTACTGCTTTTGCAGTATCCCACAAGTTTTGGTATGATGTATCTTTATTTTCATTAGTTTCTAGAAATTTGTTTTTTTTCCTTTTTTCATGACCAGCAACGGATCGCAACCCTCAGTGTCGTGCCCGTACCGGACCAGGACCGGCAATGGGATCGCAACCCTCA
>NW_007772968.1:0-1076 GCF_000696425.1 Galeopterus variegatus | reverse complement strand
ATTATAAAGTGGCCTTCTTTGTCTTTTTTAATGTCTTTTGGTTTAAAGTCTATTTTGTCCAGTATGAAAATAGCTACTCCTGCTTATTTTTGGTTTCCATTTGCATGGTATATCTTTTTCCATCCCTTCACTTTTAGTCTATGAGTGTCTTTACAGGTGAGGTGGGTCTCTTGAAGACAGCATATACTTGGGTCTAGCTTTTTAATCCAGTCATTTAGTCTGTATCTTTTGAATGCAGAGTTTAGTACATTCACATTTAGAGTAGTTATTGAGAAGCGTTTCTTAATTCCTGTCATTTAATTGCTAATTAAGTGGTTTAAATATCTTTTGATCATTATTNTGGGTCTCTTGAAGACAGCATATACTTGGGTCTAGCTTTTTAATCCAGTCAGTTAGTCTGTATCTTTTGAATGCAGAGTTTAGTACATTCACATTTAGAGTAATTATTGAGAAGCATTTCTTAATTCCTGTCATTTAATTGCTAATTAAGTGGTTTAAATATCTTTTGATCATTATTTCCCCTTTTATTTCTCTTCTCTAATGTGAATTGGAGATTTAAAGTGGAATGTTTTAGCTTCTTTCTCTTTCTTGCTGGAATTTTTGTTTTAACTATGGGCTTTGCTCTTTCTTCTGTACTTCTGATGATGGTCACCATTTTTCAGAATTCAGATGGATTATTCCCTTGAGAATTTCTTGCAGGGCTGGTTGTGTGGTGGTGAACTCCCACAACTTTTGTTTTTCTGGGAAATACGCTATTTCTCCCTCATTTCTGAAGGAGATCCTTGCTGGGTAAAGAATTCTTGGCTAGCAGGGGTTTTTTTTTGTTTTTGTTTTTGTTTTTGTTTTTTTCCTTTTAGTATTTTGAATATATCATTCCACTTTCTTCTGGTCTGTAGGGTTTTGGTTGAGAAGTCTGCTGTTAATTTGATGGGGGTTCCCCTATAAGCGGCCTGATGCTTTTCTCTTGCTGCTTTTAGAATTCTCTCTTTGTCTTTGTCCTTTGCAAATTTTACAATGTCTTGTGGAGGATCTTTTTGGGTTGAATCTGTTTGGGGACCTTTGAGCTTCCTGGCTCT
>NW_007772967.1:1901-4632 GCF_000696425.1 Galeopterus variegatus | reverse complement strand
AGCCAGGAGCCCCTGAGGTGAGCAGCTTGAACTGTCCCAGGATGCCACCAGGGACACTGAGCCATTTAAGAAAATATGAGAATTATCTATAGTCTCACCCCTCCCAAAATTTCCCACCAGATTTTGAGGGGGCTTCCATTAAATATGAAACTAATTTAGGGTAATTCACAACATTTCCATGTTTTCTCCCCATCCCATTCCTTTCCATTTATCCTGGCCCCACAGCGGCCTTCGCGGTTGGTCTCTGTCTCGTGCACGCATCGTGCGCTTGTTTGGCTACGTTTCTGGGGATCTCACAGACCCATGAGCGACATTGGCGCACAGCAGTGCTCAGGCCATGTGCACAGCGGGACGATGCTAGTGCAGGACGTCGGGGCTGCTGGTGGCACTGTTGTTGACTGACCTGACATCCCTCCGTCCTCCCACACAGACCAGTGTCCTCATGGGTGATGACCGCCCTCTGAGCTCCAGAGTGAGTCTGATCGATCTAACGGTGACCCATCCCCTGTTCTGTGATTGCTCTGGAATGTTCCATGGAGACCTGAGAAGAAACACGCAGAGGGCATCTCAGAGGCCAGCAGGAGCCCTGTGGGAGGAGCCAACCCTGTGGACCTCACATAGATGGACATGAAGAGCTCCCAGATCCTCGATGGCATCACGGAAGCCTGACCCACACTTGGACCCCAGCCACGTGAGCCACGGCATGGTCAGGCTGATTCAACAGCGGGATGGAAAGCTCGGTGCCCAGCGGGTGCGTGTGAGCCAGCTGTGCTGTGGACAGTGGGCAGTGGGCAGTCGGGGTGACATGGGCATCAGGGGAGGTGAGAGCCATGAGTGGTGTGGCATCACGGGAGAGGGAGGTGCTGGGCAGTGAGAAGTCAGGTGAGACGCAGGGGCTCAGAACAGCCACCAGCCACCGTCAGAGGAAGCGCCACTGCTGAGTTCCATCTACAAGGAGTGAGGCACGTTGGCAAAGCAGCAGGATGTGTCTTCAAAATTATAGCAATGACCTTTAAAACATCAGAGGCAAAGCACACCTGTCTCAGCACGCTGAAGTCCTCGCTGCCAGGCAATGATGCAGCCCACTGTCCCCGTGATAGCCGACACCCGCGTCTGTGAGCACACTGGCTCAGCTGGCCTGGCCGTTCTGTGGGGAAGAGAAGCTGGCAGCTGGCTCCAGGTCCCGGCACTGAGTGCCAGGCAGGGGGACCTGCCACGCCCAGGAGCTTCCGAGGGTCAGTTCAACAAGCACAGCCCTTCCATAGACCAGAGGAAACAAGGGTGTCCCTGTACCCCTGCTCTCAGGAGTCCGTCTTCTCTCTTTCTGTTCATTTTGTTTTGTCTTTTCTGAAGGGGGAGATGTCACGGGTTACTGTAGAAACCATCCAGAACTAGAAGGGTGACAAAGCTGCTGTTCCTCAGTGAGACACGTCACCTTGGACTCTGGGGCAGCCCTGCAGCAGGGCCACTCTTTATAACTCTGCTGTTCCTGTTCTGGGAATGAAGTCCTCTCTTCTTCCTCTGCTTCGGTTCAGGTGCAGAGTCACTCTGGACCACCTCTGGTCACTGTCGTTTAACAGCTTTGTTGACACGTGATTTATGTACCATAATGTTCACCCATTTGAAGTGTACAATTCAATGACTTTTAGTACCTTTGCAGGGCTGTGCCACCATCAGCACAATCTAGCTTTGGAACATGCCCATAACCCCAAAAGTCCCTCGTGCCATTAGCGATCAGTGTCCAGTCCCTCCCCAGCCTCTGGGAACACGGCTCTACTTTCTACCTCTACAGATTTCTCTATTCTGGACATTTCCTGTAGGTGGGATCACACACTATGTGGCCTTTGGTGACTAACTTCTTTCCCGGAGCGTAACGTTTTCAAGGCTTCTCAGTGCTATTGTGGGAATCAGAACTGGTCCTTCTGGCGGGATGATGCTGCATGGCACGGATGGACCACGTTCTGTCGTCCAGTCACCAGCTGACAGACGTCCGGGTGGTTCCACTCCTGGGCTGTGATGGATGACACTGCTGGGAACGTTTCTGTCGTCCTCACAGGTGTGAAGAGGAATCTCATCGCGGTTTCGATTTGCATTTCCCTGATGACGTTGAACAACTTTTCATGGGCTTATTGGGCACACGTGTATCGTCTTGGCTGAAACACATATTCAAATATTTACCCATTTTATAGAAAAGTTTTCCATCATCCTATTATTTAGTTGAAATAGTTCTTTATACAGTCTGGATACAAGTTCACAGTCAGATCTATGATTTACAGATATTTTTCTCCCAATCTGTAGCTTTTCTTTTCGCAGTCTGGATACAAGTTCACAGTCGGATCTATGATTTACAGATATTTTTCTCCTAATCTGTAGCTTCTCTTTTCACTTTTCATAATGGTGTTTCTTGAATCATGGAAGTTTTAAATTTTAATGAAGTAATTTATGTTTTTCTTATGAATCATGCTTTGGCTGATGTGTCTAAGAACCCCTGCTAACTCAAAGTCATTTTAACATTTTTTGGTGTTTTCCTACAAGTTTTCTAGTTTTGGCTCTTACATTTAGATTTATGATCCATTGTGAGTTAAATTCTTAGTATTCTGTGAGGTACCGGCCTAAATAAATATGTTTTTCATGAGCATATACAATGATCCCAGCAGTATGTGTTGAAATGCTCCTTTTTCCCTAATGAGTTGCCTTGGGACCTTGTCAAAATCAATTAACCGTGAATGTC
>NW_007772967.1:0-901 GCF_000696425.1 Galeopterus variegatus | reverse complement strand
AATGCTGCTTTTTCCCTAATGAGTTGCCTTGGGACCTTGTCAAAATCAATTAACCATAAATGTCAGTGTTTGTTACTGGACTCTAATTCTATTCCGTTGATCTGTACCTCTATCTTTATAGGGTCTTTTTTATTTTTGTTCTTTGTTTTGACCCATGCATGTCCCCTCAGCCCACCTGAGTCCCTCCACAGCTGGGGGAGCTGCTCTCCTACAGGCCACCGACTCCCCCTGGAACACCCAAGTCCGTCCTCTCTGCCAGGGGACTCCCTCCAGCACCACAGGAGCCACCGATCCTGCAACTGGAAGCAGCCAGTAGTGTGGGGACATCAGTGCCCAACGTAGGACCCTTCACTCATAAGGACAGAGCCCATCTAGGTGCGATCCAGGTGCGATCTCCAGAAAGACTGATCCTGGTACCCACACTGGGCTCACCCATCAATGCCCCTCACTGGCTTTCTTCATCCCGCCTCACCCTCCCATGTCCCCACGTGGGCTTCCTGCGGTCATCGGCAGCAAACGATTCATCCCTGAGTCCTTGTCTGTTCTCAAGGACCCAAACTCCAGCAAGGTTCCACACTGGTTGGTGACCTGAGGAGATCATCGAACCTTCTGGATTTGAGAGTCCTCCCCTGGAAAATGGGGACAAAGGCCTGCCTCCTAGTGTCATGAAAGGACACACAGCACTTGAAGATGCAAAGTGCCGCACAGTCGAAAGCAAATTGACTGCGACGTGAGACACAAACCGGGTGAGGAGGCAGGAGCTTTTGTGGCCGGGGAGTGTGCGGGCAGCCTGTCCCAGTGCCAGGGAGAGGTGCAGACCAGGGAGACCTGCAGGGTCATGCCACCAGACAACCAGCAAAGACGACGACACCACAGAGACTCCAGTAGGAAAGAGCCAGTC
>NW_007772966.1:2376-4633 GCF_000696425.1 Galeopterus variegatus | reverse complement strand
CCCAAGTTTAAATGACTAGGTAGTGGCATATATACCATTTAAACCAGGCAATCTGGCTCTATCTAGAGTTGCTAGTTCATATGATGCTTTGGACTAAGTGAATATGTTCCCCATATTCCTATTTTAAAATCCTAACCCCTAATGTAATGATATTTGGTGGTGGGGCCTTTTGAAGCAGATTAGTTCATAAGGGCAGAGCCCTCATGAATGGGACTAGTGCCCTTATAAAAAAGACACCGGGTTCTCTTGCCTCCTCTTGCCACGTGATCTGCTTGTACCTGCCGGCTGCTTGCCACTTTCCATCATGAGTAGAAGCAGCCTGAGGCCTGTGCAAGATGCAGTTATCCCAGAATCAAATACTTAAAGAGAGGCAGCACCAGCACGCAACCAAACAGGTAGGCCTCACAGCTGCTGGCCCCATCCCCAGCCTGGCTGAGTGCACGACGACCAGAGAGGTGCCCCCCCCCAGAGGACCAAGTTCTGTGGAAACCATGCACCCCATGGCACCAGCACGTGACGTAGCACGAAGGTCTTGCTGCTGCCGGACCCTATCCCAAGCCTGCCCGTGTGCGTGCAGACCAGAGAGGCACCTCCCCAGAGAGGCCCGAGACTTGTGTTGACCATGCACCTGAGGTGCCAGCAGGTAAGTGAGCAGACACTGAGGCAGCCATGCCAAACTGGCAGCCCCAACAGCATCCTAGCCAGAGTGTAGTGTAAAACCAGTGCACTATGAAATCCCTTGCTACAATGACTAAACATCAAAGGAAAGATACTAGAAATATGAAAAATCAACAAAGTGCACCACCAAAAGGTAATAACTCTAAAGCTCTAGATCCTATAGAACAAGGAATTTCGAGTGATAATTATAAGGAAACTAAATGAGATACAAGAAAACTCAGATAGACAACACAATGAAATGCGTAAAGGATACAGGACCTGAAAGAAGAAATGTACAAGGAAATCAATGCCCTGAAAAAGAATGTAGCAGAGCTTGCTGAGCTGAAGAATTCATTCAGTGAAATAAAGAACACAACAGAGAGTTTAACCAGCAGGCTTGCAGAAGAAGAAGAGAGAATGTCTGACCTTGAAAATGGGCTGTTTGAAAAAACACAGGCAGAAAAAAAAGAAAAAAGAATTAAAAACGTAGAAGAAAATCTAAGTGAGATTATCAGACAACCTGAAGCGCTCAAATATCCGAGTCATGGGTATTCCAGAACGGGAGGGAAAAGGAGATTGCATTGAAAACATATTCAACAACATAGTGGCAGAAAAATTCCTAGGTATAGGAAAAGATACAGATCTTTAGATTCAGGAAGCTCAAAGATCCCTGATTGCATTCAACCCAAAAAGGTTTTTTCCAAGACATGTTATAGTCAAATTACTAAAACTCAAAGACAAACAGAGAAATTCAAAAGCTGCAAGAGAGAAGTGTCAAGCCACATATAAGGGAGTCCCAATCAGACTAAGATCAGACTATTCATCACAAATCCTAAAAGCCAGAAAGGAATGGGATGACATAATCAAAATACTAAAAGACAGAGATTGCCAGCCAAGAATACTCTACCCTGCAAGGCTATCCTTCTGAAACAAAGTGCATATAGTATATTTCTCAGACAAACAAAAACTGCAGGAGTTCACTACCACACGACCACCCTTAAAAGAAATTCTCAGGGGAGTATTGGGTTTGGTACCTGAAGAATAACTACCACCACCATAAGAACTCAAGAAAAATCAAAACCCGCTAGTAAAATAAAAATGCCAACAATGAAGAGAAGAAAAAAAAAAAGTTTATCTACAACCCAAGGAACCAACAAATACAGAAGACAAACAGTAAATCAGAAATAAAGGAACGAAAGACACTTAAGACATCCAAACAAAAATCAATAAAATGCTAGGAGTAAATCAACACTTTTCAATAACAACTCTTAATGTAAAAGGATTAAATTTGCCAAATAAAAGACACAGAATGGTCTGACTGGATTATAAAAGAGGACCCAACTATATGCTCCCTTCAAGAGACCCACCTCACCCATAAAGACTCAAATAGACTAAGAGTGAAAGGATGGAAAAAGATTTACCATGCAAACAGAAATGAAAAATGAGCTGCAGTTGCTATTCTTATATCTGATAAAATAGACTTTAAACCAAAAACCATAAAAAGAGACAATGAGGGCCACTACATAATGATAAAAGGATTCATCCATCAAGAAGGCATAACAATCACAAATATATATGCGCCCAATGTCAGAGCAGCCAG
>NW_007772966.1:270-1452 GCF_000696425.1 Galeopterus variegatus | reverse complement strand
TGGCACAGCCAGATTTACAAAGCAAACTCTATTAGACCTAAAGAAGGAAATAGACACTAATACCATAATAACAGGGGACCTGAAAACCCCATTCTCAATATTGGACCAATCATCTAGGCAAAGAATCAGCAGAGAAACACAAGATCTAAGCAAAGCTTCAGACCCTAAACAATACTCTAGACCAATTGGACTTGGCAGATATCTACAGAACATTCCATCCAACAACCTCAGAATATTCAGTCTTCTCATCAGCACACATATCATTCTCCAGGATAGGTCACATGTTAGCTCACAAATCAAGTCTCAACAATTTAAAAAAATTGGAATTGTCCCATGTATTTTTTCAGACCACAATGGATTAAAATTAGAAATCAATAACAAAAGAAATTCTGGAAACTATACAACACATGGAAATTAAGCAGCATTCTACTTAATGACATATGGATTCAAGAAGAAATTAAACAGGAAATCAAAAACTTTATTGAAAGTAATGAAAAAATGATACATCATAACAAAACCTGCGGGATACTGCAAAAGAAGTACTAAGGCGGAAATTTATCACATTGAATGCTTACTTCAGAAGAATGGAAAGATGACAAGTGAACAACTTAACACTTCACCTTAAAGAACTAGAGAAACAAGAGCAATCCAAACCCAAAGTGAGCAGATGGAAAGAAATCTTTAAGATCAGAGCAGAACTTAATGAAATTGAAACCCCCAAAAATGATACAAAAGATCAATGAATCAAAAAGTTGGTTTATTGAAAAGATAAATAAAATCGACAAACCATTAGCATGGCTAACTAAAAAAAGAAGAAAGAAGACCCAAATAACAAAAATTAGAAATGGAAAGGTGATATTACAACTGATACCTCTGAAATACAAGGAATCATTAGAGACTACTATAAACAACTATATGCCAACAAATTTGAAAATCTGGAGGAAAAAGATAAATTTCTGGACACACACAAACTTCCAAAACTGAGCCAAGATGGTGCAGAAAATCTGAACAGACCAAAAACAATAAAAGACACTGAAGTTGTTATCAGAAGGCTCCCAACAATGAAAAGCCCAGGACCAGATGGATTCACAGCAGAATTCTACCAAACATTTAAAGAGGAATTGACACCAATTCTCTACAAACTATTCCAAAAGATTGAAACAGAGGGAATTCTCCCAAATG
>NW_007772966.1:0-216 GCF_000696425.1 Galeopterus variegatus | reverse complement strand
TATGAAGCAAACATCACCCTGATACCAAAACCAGGTAAAGATACAAATAAAAAAGAAAAATTCAGGCCAATATCCCTGATAATTATGGAAGAAAAAATCCCCAATAAAATACTAGCTAACAGCATACAGCAACACATATGCAAAATTATACACCGTGATCAAGTGGAATTCATCCCAGGGATGCAAGTTTGGTTCAACATATGCAAATCAATAAAT
>NW_007772965.1:2718-4633 GCF_000696425.1 Galeopterus variegatus | reverse complement strand
CTGCTCGGCACTCTGGCAGATGCCTGCCAGCATCCCTAAAACTAAAGATGTCTTGTCCTCGGTCTGTGTGTTTGGTTGCCTGGGCTCTCTTCCACGTGGTGGGAGTCACATTCTCCTCTGCTTCTCCTAGCAGACCCTGCAGTCGGTGGTGTAAGGCTCTGGGTGGCACACAGGGTTCCATAGCCTTACTTTCTCCAGCATCTGGTATCTCAGGAAGCCACGGACTAAACCCCCTGACCTCCCATCCCACCCACTGCTGCCCTTACTCACTGCTGGCTTATAGCTGTTGATGAATGAGACGAAATAGGGGTCCTGTGATCTTGTGCCTTTCAGGGTTCATGAAAAAGCTTTATGCCTGGAGCAGAAACAAGTATTTGCCCTCCAGCTTTCCAGAGTGAGCGAGGCTTTGGAAGGACTCTTCAGTGGCTCCTGTCTGACTTCAGAATTTCTCCCTGAGTTTGTTTTAAGGACAAAGGAGAGGATTCTTGAATTAACAATGATCCCCAGATGAAGGCCTGTGAAATTTGAAATGTAGCAACTGTGACAGACAGGTTTTTAAAATTTTATTGTGGTAAAATACACATAACATAAAATTTACCATTACTGGTATTTAGTGCATTCACAACGTTGTGTAACCATCACTGCTCTCTAGTTCCAGAACATTTTCATAAGCCCAAAAGGAGACTCTGTACCCATTAATCAGTCGTTCTCCATTTCTCCCTCCTCCGAGGCCCTGGCAACCACCAGCTTCCTCTCTGTCTCTACAGATTTACCTATTCTGTATATTTTCCTATAAGACAGACCAGTTTGTTAATATAAAATTTTCAACATGCATACCTTCACATTGCTTTAAAATATAAAAGTCTATAAAAGATTTTCTTTTCTTCTATCTCACCCCTCATTATCCCAGGCCCCTCCTTTTCCACAGATATCATCTTTGGTTGTAGGTTCCTATGCATTCTTCTAGAACATGTGTAACCCGATACAAGCAAATACGACACACACTCACAGCTCCCCTCTTTAGTACACAGAAGGTGACATCCTATACACAACATTCTGTACCTTTTTTTGGTCACTTAAAATGTCTTGGAACTTTGTCCATATCAGTGCACAGAGAGCTTCCTTGTTCCTTTTGACAGCTGCATAGTAGTTTGTTGTCTGCATGTGCCATGCTTTATTTAACTAATCCTTTCTTCATGACCATCTGGGTTTGTTTCCAATTGTTTGCCATCACCAGTGAAGCTGTGATGAGTCATCTCACACACGTGTCATCTTGCAAGCGTCTCAGCAGCACAAATTCCCAGAAGATGAATGACTGGGTCAGAGGGCATGTGGATTTGTCACTTTGTTCACTGTCACCCAGTTGCCCTCCTCATCCTGACTTACCAATGACTCATGACGGTCTCACAGCCTCCATTGCAGAGTGTTACCCAACTTCTGAATTTCTTCTCAGTCTTGATGTAATTTAGTTTGGATATCTATCCATGTTTAAAAAATAGGATTTAAAGAACTATTATTCTGGTTTTGTTTCCTAAAAGGAAAGAAATGCACCCAGCACCTCCACATTACCTATTTGTCTTATCCAGCAGTATCCGCCAAAGCAGCGCCTCGCCTGAGTCTGAGCACCCCTTCCTCCTACCTGCAAAGATCTCTTCGTGGAAGGCTGCTGCGTCCCTGGGCATCTTTGTTCCAAAAGAGATTTGGTGTTTTTAGAATAGGTGTCTTCCCTCTCAGGTAAAGGGGGTGAGGTCTAGCCCCTCAGTGCCGCCCACTGTTGACTGTACACACAGTTCAGTAAGCAGCCCTCTGAGCGCCAAGCACAGGCTCCAGGAGTTTATTCAAAAGCGTCAGTAGAGGGCTGGCCCGGTGGCGCACTGCTACAGTGCGCCGCTTGGGAAGCGCGGCAGCACTCCCG
>NW_007772965.1:0-1946 GCF_000696425.1 Galeopterus variegatus | reverse complement strand
CTGCCTTCTCAGGCAAGGCTGGCAAGAGCTGGAGAGCAAGCGCATACTGCTCAGCAGCCACATTTAGCATCTGATGACGGTGGAGGGACAGCTGGAGGGGCAATGTGCTTCCGTCCATCAATTCAAATACATTCAGCCCTCAGGCGGGCTGGAACCCAAGAAAAAGGAGAGTCCTCAGAAGGCTGCCTTCTCTAGTTTGCAAATGGCACAGGTTTCGAGCCTGCATTCCTTCCCACCACAGGAACCACATTTGGGCAACGCTCCCTGCCACGTTTCTCACAATGCCTGCATGCTCCTTATTTAAGTATTGAGTCAGGAGCAGCAGGTGGTTGCACACAAGAGGGCTGTGAGATGTGGGTACAACAGCTTCCTGCATCTGCTCTCCCCTATGTCCTCTAACCCAGAGAGCATTTCCTATCAGTTCCTCTGACCCTTCTCCCTTAAATCCAGTCCTCTGAACTCCCTCTGTATCCCCCTCCCCAAGCAAACCCCAGTGCCCTGTTCTCAGAAGAGGGCTCTGGCAACCAGGGAGAGTGGGGCCTGATGAGCAGGGCCTTGGGAACCAATCACAGGGGTCAAGTCTCAGCTCGGTCATTTACAGTCCCAGAATACCTTAACCTTTCTGAAACTCAGTTTCTTTATCTGTGAAATGGGCTAATGATTACAATCTCCAACAGCAATAGGAGAGGGCTGAGGGAGACATTTAGGAGGTGACTGGCCCTGTAGAAAGCACTTGTGGCAGCTGTAAAAATGTGCCACTCATGACGATGATGACCCCATCTACTGGCCCTTTGGTTTCCTCAGTGGGTTTGTGCAAAGGCCATGCTTGCCAGGGCTGTTCCCAGGCCATGAGCACGCTCCATAGGGGACCTGAGACAGGCCCATTATGGAGAGATGTGGGATTCCTCTGACCAACAGCTTGGGGTGAGGACCCTGTCTGTCCAAGCCTCCTTCCTCCCTCCCTCCTCCACAGGGCCACACCTGTGTCATGGTCTGATGGCTGTCCTGCATCCCCTGGCTCCTTCCAGGGTGTGGCCCCTGGAAATCTCTTCTGTGTCTAATCCCATCTCAGTGTCTGTTTCTGGAAGACCCAAACTTCACAGCACTCAACATTTTTTAGTTCTCCTTTTTTGCTAAATATACAGTTTGAAGGCCATATTTAAGCAATTTTTATCTAGAAATCATTTAAGGATATAATGGTATATGCTATTTACTTATTTTTAAATTATTTTCTGTGAATTTGGTGAAAATTATTTTCTGTGAAATTCCTGTATGTACTTCTGAGATCATGGATCCTGGGACTTCATCGAGCATGAACATTTTTGGAGAGCTGCTTCTGATGCAGATAAGAGCCTCAGGATCTCTCCTTGTTGATCGGGATCAGCCATTTCCAAAATGTCTTTTTCCTGCGTGAAGGGAAGAGAACAGTGTTATCATCTCTGCAAGTGCTGTTCAAAGCCCATGTCTTTCTCGACCGGGAGGGTTAGAGAGGGCAGAGGACCAGCTCAGCCCTGGGAACCTCTGGGTACATGAATAGAAGTGCCTCCAGTCTCCAGGTCTCAGAAGGTGTTACTTCTCTAGTCTATCTGATTTTTTCAGGAATCTTAGATCCTTAGTGCCTGCAGTGGTGAGAGATCCCCTAACACCCTTTCACCCACAGATCATCCTTGGGGGATCTTCAGCATCTCAAAGTCATGAGACCATAAGAACATGACATGACAGAGCATGAAGAGGTCTGAGAGATCATTAAATTGACCACCTCTTTTGATAGGCAAGGAAAGAGGCCTAGAGTACACCTGGGTGAATCCATCCTCGACTTCCTTCCATTCATCCATCCATCCATCTATCCATCTATTCACCCATCCACTGATCCACCTACTGGTCCATCCAGCCAGCCATGTATCCATCCATCCCTTCACTTATTCATCCATCTACCCACCCACCCA
>NW_007772964.1:2437-4633 GCF_000696425.1 Galeopterus variegatus | reverse complement strand
TGACATTATGGCAAATTATGGTATATCCAACCTCTGCAAGCCATTAAAAACTATAATTCAACCAATAACTAGGTTATCAAAGAACTTATGACATCGCAAGATAATCACTATTGCTAAATTTAAAAAGGCAATCAAAGAACATGACAGATACACAAACAAAATTACTACATTTCTATACCTAAGAGTTATCATTGGGTGACAAATCGTAATATTTATTTTCAATTTGCTTTTCTGCACTTTTATACAAAAGCACTTTTAAAATAATGCAGATTGGGGCTGGCCAGATAGCTCAGTTGGTTAGAACATGGTGTTATAACACCAAGGTCAAGGGTTTAGATCCACGTACTGGCCAGCTGCCAAAAAAATAAGTAAACAAATAAATAATCAAAATATGCAGATGAAACACCTGGAAAATGCACAAAATTAAAATAGTGGATATGTGGAATTATGTAATTTTTTTTCTTCTAAACTTTCTCTTTGGCTAAATTACTACTTTTTTTAAAAAAAATGAGACAATATTCACCATGTTAAAGAGTACAATTCAGTGGTTTTTAGTGTATTCACAATGCTGTGCAATCATCATTGGTTAAATTACTTCTATTATTAAAAGTAAAATAAAAATACGTAAGCTCAAAGAAGAAAGTTTAAAAACATTACTCAAAGTATTTCAAGTAACCAATCTATCTTAAAAATATCACTAAATGCCCAATAACCCAGATACAAAATGAGCCAATATTACCTTTCAATTTTTTCAAGTAACTCAGGATACTATTACATCAATCTAAACACTAACAAGGTGGTGGGGGAAAAACAGCAACTCTGACAGTCATTGTATATCCTATCGCTGATTAAATACCTCCTAAACTTTTTCTAATAAGGCATAAAGAAGTTTATTATGATAAACTTGAATCTCCAAAATGGTTAAACCAACATGTTCTAAGCCCTCTCCTACTGAAAAAAACAGAAAAGCCAATCTGCTACTAAAGACACTGACATTTGGTATAGGTCAAATACATTATGACATATCATTAAATATAAAAAAAGCCTCTACCACAAAAATTTTGCAAAGCACAAGATTTACAGAAATGATTTAAATTTTGGATTTTATCTTCAAAGAATTCAAAATAATAAGTTTAATACCACCTATTTTTCAAAATATTTCAGTCTTCTGAGGTCCATTTCCTTGAATGATTCTAGTAAAATCAGAATTTTATAATTAGTATTTTATTTTCCATTATAGTCAAATCTAACTAGGGAGCAGACAAGTTCCAACCCAAATAGGTAATAAATAGGTAATAAATGGTTTTGAGAGGATTACTTAAACAATTTTTAAAAAAATAAACAAGATTCCTACCTCACAATTTACATCCAAAAAATCCATATGGATTTAAGCCAAACCATNAGGGTAGAGAGGATTACCTACCTAACCACTTTTTAAAAAATAAACATAGATTCCTGCCTCACAACTTACATCCAAAAAATCCATATGGATTTGAGATTTCACAATAAAAAAGTTAAGCCTTTAGTCTATATGCTTAAATTGCTTAAATAAAGTGAAATCCCTCATAACCTTGACTCAAGGGAGAGGGCATCAAGGACAAAAGCCATAAAAAAAGACAGAATGGACAATATAAAAATCAAGCTAACACGAAACACAACACAAAAAATTTTGGAAAAAAATGTCAATGCCTAACAAAATAATGTTAATGATGTACCTACATATCATCAAGAAAAAAAATAAATAAAGTTTTAAAAAACTGACTGGAATATACACCATTTACAAAAGAAGCAATACCAAAGATAAACATGAAAAAAAAAAAGGTTAACCAGCAACAATAACATACAGATAAAGACAAGATCCTATGGCATTACGCATTAAATTAGCGAAGGGAGACTATAATATCCAATTTTGGCAGCAAGCAGAGAAAGGGATGCTGTCCATACTTGGTGAATATGCAAATGGTACACAACCCATTTTAGGGCAGTTTGGTATTAAAACAGTGCATAAATCTTAAAAAGCACAGCAATTCAAACTTCCAAAGCTTTATACTAAGGAAATAATTTAAAATGTAAGCGAAGATATAACTATAGCCATGTTATTATGTATCAGTATTAGCTAACAATTGTAACTATCCTGACATTATGGCAAATTATGGTATATCCAACCTCTGCAAGCCATTAAAAACTATAATTCAA